>NC_143555.1:149790000-150090000 GCF_054136105.1 Typopeltis vanoorti
GGTGAACATATGAAGGCTTTAGAAACTTAATATCGTGTGTCGCTATTAATAGCAAAAAGTGGTGCAGCGGAAACAATTGGTGAAACTTTGGTCAAGCAAAAATAATAGCAGAAATTATGATCGGAGATAATGCAAAAAGATCTTTGATCGGATTTGCCTTTCAAATAGTACCGTTCATCGAAGAATCATTGAAATGGCTGGAAATATAAAACAAACATTGTTATCCGATATACGTAAGAGCCGTTATTACGTTGCAGGTAGATGAATCCACCGACATTACAAATTCTGCAAATCTTCTAGTGTTCGTGAGGTACGAAAAAAGTCAAAAAGTTGATTACGACCTTTTATATTGCCAATCCTTGCCAGAACATACAACAGGAGAATAAATATTCAACAGCATAAATACGTTTATGCATCAAAACAAGCTTCATTGGAAAAGTTGTGTTGGAATAAGCACGGACGGAGCGAAATCCATGGTCGGATTAAAAAAAGCGGATAAGATACCCTTTCAAGGATTCATGCTGTTGCACCAGATGCAAAGTCGACACACTGGTGCATACACAGGGAGACTTTGGCTACACATATGATGTCTACAGACCTAAGAAAAGTTCTTGATGAAGCTGTAAAAATCATAAATTATATTCAAGGCCGTCCTCTAAACGCCAGACTTTTCTCTCAACTTTGCAAAGAAATGGGAAGCAACTATACACAACTTCTTTTCCATACCGATGTTCATTGGCTTTCTCGTGGAAAAGTTCTTACTCGTTTATTGGAACTTCGGAATGAACTACAAGTTTTTCTTGATGAAAAGTTTGAATTGACAAGAAATTTCTATATTTCATGTCCAAGATAAAGTGAACGCCACGTTGGCAAAAATGAAGTTATGGCACAAGTGGGTTGGTAATGGAGAATTTGACGCGTTTCCATCGCTTCATGAATTACTCGCAAGTTCAAATGAACAAATTGATGATGATGTGAAAATTACTATCATGCAGCATTTAAAACGCTTACAAATGAATCTAGAAAAGTATTTCCCTGAATTGGACATTAATATTAAGCGGATAAGATACCCTTTCAATATCAACAAATCTATGCCAAAGGGTCTATCGTCAATAGAAGAAGAACAACTTTTAGAACTAGCTCCTGATGGTTTCCTAAAAAATAAATACAACGTACGTTATCATCATTTTGGCTACAAATATACAGAACGAATTTCCTGAATTAACAGATTAAAGCTCTAAGGTTCATTTTTCCATTTCCATGTTCATATCTGTGCGAAGTTGGATTTTCGGCCCTTGTAGATATTAAGACGAAGAGGAGGAATCGCATTATAGATGTCGAACCGCATCTGAGATTGAAATTAACAACTATAGAGCCAAATTTTGCTGAAATTTTCTCTCACCATAAGCAATTTCACTCCTCTCATTGATGATGAATTATTTACTTTAAGTAAAAATTTATATCTTTATAAATGTTGTTCTATTAAAAATAGATCATATTTTTTGTTTACATGTACATCTAAATTCAAATAAAATAGACATTTACAACGAAATATATTTTATTTATTTATTTATTATTATTATTATTTTGTAAGGGAGTACTTGGTAATAATGAAAATTTAAGAATCCTCAGAGGATGAGTCTCAATAGATCGCAGTATGGTGGCTGCTCTTCTAAGCACGACACCCAGACCAGTACCTAAGTCGTCTGCGGACGATTTGGTGCCCGCACGTCACACCTGAATGGTGCGGCGTAGGTAGCAGCTGCCGCATAGTCTCAACGGCTGCCTTGATGCTTCCGTTCTAGTGGCCTCATCGCCAGAGCGATCGCACCGTGACGGTACGAAAGCAACTCCGGCTAGCGCTGCCTTTTAACGCGCGAGGCACGAACGGTATCGTTGCAGTGGCTAGACGGGATTCTGACTTAGAGGCGTTCAGTCATAATCCCACGGATGGTAGCTTCGCACCACTGGTCACTCGACCAAGCACATGTACCAAGTGTCCGAACCTGCGGTTCCTCTCGTACTGAGCAGGATTACTATCGCAACGACTAGTCATCAGTAGGGTAAACCTCACCTGTAATCTTCATCATCAGGTTATGCACTCTTACAGTATATAACTGCATCAACCTTGAGGTTCATACCCCTGACTAGTACTCAATCACAATACATTACTGTATCAATACTGATTTCCACTAGTGCTCATTCTAGTGTTCTCTTACAGTATACAGTTGCATCAACCTTGAGGGTCACCACCCCTCATAATACTGTCTTTCATTATACTATTTCATATCACTAGTGCACACTCTACTGCTCTCTTATAGTATACAATTGCAACACCCTTGAGGGTCATCACCCCAAATCCATCTATTACAATATCAGTTCAGACACTCTTGCTTTAATGGCCTAAAGGCCATGTTACTTGCCACTATTAATAATTCTACAGACCTGTATAGTTCATGCTCTCACTCTCGTCAAAAGATGCACCAGCCTTTGCTGGGCCACTAGAACTTCACCTGAAAGGCTCTAAATTTTTCTTGTTCTCACCTGTCCATTGTATGTTCATTTCCTTAACCTAGCTTAGATTTAACTTAAATACTACCTTACATACTAACTTAAAACTATTAACTATATTCCCCCTAACCCTATCAATGAACAAAAAACATCACCATCTCATAAACTTCGCTCTTTCTTTTCAGAGCCTTTCTACTTACTTATTTAGAGTTATTCATAATGGGATGTGTCAACTCAGAGAGTTCCACAATCCGCAATCACATGAGAGGCCCAATGCCAATGAGTCGGGATGAAAGACAGATTCCCTACGTTATATGCTCATAGGGGAGCAGCGAGAGCCTTTAGGGCACTCTCACCTCTTCCCAACCACAGACAGTGGGTCAGATAGCCAAAATTCCCTACGATAAAGCTCGTGTGCGTAGGTGCACGGGTGGGATGGCAATTCCCCACGTTAAGAGCAGCATTTTTCAGTAGTAACATCCCTACTGAGCATACTCCTTAGGCAGTCTCTGTCTGAGGCCTGCCAGACCTGCATATTATCACTAAGTGACTACAGGAATTATCAAGTGTGCAAAAATGCACTCACCAGGCTTCCCCTGGTGATTTACAGCAGCCATCAATGGACTCACACCAACGAATTATGCTACTGAAAAAGAAAATCAAAATGATGCCTTTAAAAGACATCTGGAGGCCACTTCTCCACGTCAAGTGTTGCACTAATAGCAATCACCTTCGGGACCTCTCTGTGAGGCCAGCCGGACCCGGTGTGGCGTGAGCTGTCTCCGGGAATTAACTTCTGTGCATTATGCACTCTCCCAACACAAAAGAGATTTTGCCAGTAAATCTTCATTCAAAATAAAATCTTGCTAGATAATTATAAATTTATCTTGACAATTGTGCTTTATGCACTCTCCAGTCTCACAACATACAATTAAATTTGGCTAGTTATACTTCATTCAATTATTATCCTGATATTTATTCATTAAAATTCCTCACCATCAACAACTACATGTCCACCTCAATGAGAGTCATGTTTACCACCACCGATCACCCACGATCTTAATTGATATTCTTTCACTTAAACATTCAGAGCACTGGGCAGAAATCACATTGCGTCAACACCTCTCAAAAACCATTCGCAGTAGGCTTTGTTTTAATTAGACAGTCGGATTCCCCTGGTCCGTGCCAGTTCTGAGTCGGCTGTTAGTTGCCGGCCGAAACGGTCGCGCCAGACGGGCCATCCGGCGCGCCGCGCAGCTGAGGCATTCCACGAGAAGGCCCCGACGCTGGTCCGGGCTCAACCGTTCCATCACTGGAACGCCATACCCGCTTCGCCATACCCGTGCCATACCCGCTTCGGACCCCAGCCCGACCGGCCCAGTCCTCAGAGCCAATCCTTGTCCCGAGGTTACGGATCCGTCTTGCCGACTTCCCTTACCTACATTATTCTATCGACTAGAGGCTGTTCACCTTGGAGACCTGCTGCGGATATGGGTACAGTCCGGCACGAAAATCACACTCTCTCCCTCGGATTTTCAAGGGCCGACAGGAGCGCTCCGGACACCGCAGGAGGCGCGGTGCTTTACGGGGATAGCATCCTTATCTCCGGAATAACCGATTCCAGGGAGCCAAACCCTTACAAAGAAAAAACAACTCTCCCCGGGACTCCCGTCGACTTCTCCGAGTTCGGTTGCGTTACCGCACTTGGCCCCAGAGGGGCCGATCTCCGTGTCCGGGTTCGGGAATATTAACCCGATTCCCTTTCGGTCTACCGGCGGGACCAGCTCTTTCTTTTTCGCAACGTCCCGCTTCGGAACGGATTTCTCCTATCCCTTAGGACCGACTGACCCATGTTCAACTGCTGTTCACATGGAACCCTTCTCCACCTCAGTCCTCAAGGTTCTCACTTGAGTATTTGCTACTACCACCAAGATCTGCAACAACGGCGGCTCCAGGCGGGCTTACGCCTGGCACCTTCAACGCACGCCGCTGCGACCCTCCTACTCACTGCCGCATAAGAGTCAGGCTATTTTCTGCGGCAGCGGCCGGGTATGGGCTCGACGCTGGAGCGCCATCCATTTTCAGGGCTAGTTGCTTCGGCAGGTGAGTTGTTACACACTCCTTAGCGGATTCCGACTTCCATGGCCACCGTCCTGCTGTCTATAGCAACCAACACCTTTCATGGGGTCTCATGAGCGTCTCGCATCTGGCGCCGTAACCCGGCGTTTGGTTCATCCCACAGCGCCAGTTCTGCTTACCAAAAGTGGCCCACTGGGCACTCACATCCTTTCGTCCGGGCTTCGAGTCAAGCAAGCCGGACTTCTCACCCATTTAAAGTTTGAGAATAGGTTGAGGTCGTTTCGGCCCCAAGGCCTCTAATCATTCGCTTTACCGGATGAGACTGAATAATAATAATTTTTATGCAGGGTTTTTTGAGACCTGAAAATTAATTCAACGGCTTCGAGAGTAGAAAGGTTGTTCTACAGGGATCTCAGTGGCCACTTTATTAGGGACACTTCCTCGTTCAGAAAAATAGCTAGATGTCTAATAAAGTGGCCACTCAGTGTATTTTATCTGTTAATTATCGTGTGAAATAATTTCATCACACTAAAGAGTCTTATTTGGAGGATTTGGTGTTCAAGAGAAGTATCCAGAACATGAGGAAAACGTATTATAGCACAGATTTCTTCACAATTCAAGAAGAATAGTGCCAAGGCAAAGCGTGTGCTGAAGATCTATCAGTTGGTATAAGCGGTTTAAATCAGAATTTGTCTGTAGTTTATATCAACACAGGGAGTGTAGGATTACTAAGAAGATCTACGAAATTAATAAATTTCTTGGCATATTTTGCAGTTATCAGGAGTGGGAAACCTCCCGGCACACGAACAAAAAAAGCTCTTCCGGGACTTTAATTTGGTGCTGATTCATGGAAAATTTTCCGCCGACAATTCGTGAACAGTTCGAAAATAAACTGCAATCAGAAATATCTGTACGTGTGGGTGAAATTCTTGGTTTGGTTGGTTGAGTGGTTAACGCACAAATGCACTCCAACCACGTAGTTGACTAATTCACACGAGATAATTAATTAAACATGTATTTCACTTTGGAAACATGAACCTGTAAATTTTTTTTCAATTGCGAAGGCAATTATTATCAAATATCGATTTTATTTATCGTTCCATAAAATCCTAGTATTGGAAATTAAGGTGAAAATTAGTATTTGAAAATTCGCAGATGGATGGATGGTATGTGTGGAGTGGCTGATCTTCAGAGAGTTGAAGCCTCCAGAAAAGCACACAACAGGACTACATGGCGAGGACTGGTGTGGCACATCACCGAGCATCGGAGTGACCCTACGGCATCTGTAGATGCCCAATGAACAGATGATGATGTCGCAGATGGGAATTTTGTCTTAAGTTGATTTACATCATGGAAGGATTTATGTAATTTTACCGTTATTTTTTGAATATGATTACTCATAAGTGCACATATAATCTTCCAAGAATCAGTTTAATATCTTGGGTTCGTATCCGACAGTAAGTCGATTAGAACAGATACTACACTCTTATCTTAGCCTAACGGCTAGAAGCGGAAAGTGTATATGTTCGGATCAGTTTAATGTCTGATACGAGTCCCATCGGTCCGCAAGATGATAAACCGATTTTTGATCAGCTCCGTTCATCGAGGAGAGATGAAATAAGATTTGCATATATGGTAAACTTAAACAAATGTTTCACAAAAGAATACGTGCCTTTACTATATAATAAAATAAAAATTAATAACAAAGTTAATATCAAACGTGAATTTTATTAATGATCGAATATGGTCAAGTGAGTTCGCTTGAAGAGAACCAGGAGGAACGTGTGAAAGCTACAAAATCTATGAGATAAATTGGGATTAGTTTTTAAATTGCTTTCCACATAACAGTAAACCTTTTCTTTTAAGGTGATAACTTTGAAAATTAAAAAGTTATTTATTAGCAATATCTGAATTATTTATATTACATATATATGTTAGTTATATTATATATATGAAAGTTATTCACGTTCATATTTATTGATATATAAATATATCTTAATATTTTTTATTTGATTATCAGATAAAAATGTTGTCAACTAAATCTATAGTATATTAATACCACCGGTGGGTTCAAGATTTTTTTTTCTATTTTATTAATTCCATATATATATTCTGGCCTTTATATACATATTTTTACGTAATCTGGAAGCCTTGCTCTTGAGATCAAACAGAATTTTTCAAACCACTGTAAACAAAACATTCTAAGAAATGACATTTTCCTGGTAAGAGTATTTTAGTTGAAAGTCCTAATATACTTTAATTTTTTTTTTTTTTTTTTAATTTAATGGGAATGCTTTCCACGAAAAGTTGTAGACCTCTCGTAATAATAATTAAAAAAAAAAAGTCCCAGGTGGTTTAACACTTAAATACTCTGCAATTCCTAATCCAAGGGACCAAACGTGGAACTTTCTCAAGCGAGTTCATATATTTGAAAATACCAGAATTAATATAGTTTTTTTTTAAAATAAATTAAATAAATGTATGATATAAACTTTGGTGTGGTACAAAGATTTTGCATTTAAAAATTTCTCTTCATCGGGAAACCAATATTCGTTCTCCTTTGCACACTAGATGGCACCACATTGATAGTAACAAAATATTTAATTTAATCTGATAGCATGGTTCAATTTTAATTTTTGCATGTGGTATTTTTTTTCCATCGCCCCACCTAAAATATTTGAATCACTTGATCTATCTATATTTGAATCACTTGATCTATCTATATCATCCAGCAAAAAGGATGTAAATATAAAGATATCTCTCTCTCTCTCTCTACTAGCGAAAATCTAATCTCTAATCCACAAAAAATGATGTAAAGTTTATAGCGAAAAGTTTATACTTATAAACGTAGAGGCGATTAAGGCAATCACAGACTCCAAATTTATCAGTTACTATGTATGCTATAAATAGGTATATTGAGAATATAGAAAAAAAATAATAAGTTTTGACCTTTCTGCTTTAAAAGATGTACCTATAACGAAAATAATAAATTTTTAATTATTATTTTTAGATAAAGTTATAACTTTTTGAATATATTTCTCACGAGCATTCCTTAATGACGATCAGTAATATTAAAACGGAAAGATTTTTAATTGCAGCTTCACACCACCATCCATTACAAAAGATAGGCATAATTTAAAACTTTGCAAGACAGGACATGCAAAATATTAAGCACGTCAATTAAAAGAAATGAACTGCAATACCTGAAACAGAACTTCTCACTTAATGGTTTTTGAACCAAGACGATCAGAAAAATTCTTAATACATTTCCTGCAACTCCCTTACTTAACCAAGATTTCAAGAATGCAATCATGCTTCCATATATCAAGAATGTCACGGACAAAGTCTCTGCGTTGCGAGTACAATGTAAACGTGGCTTTTTTACCTTTACAAAAAAAAAAAACTTAAATTTCTTACTTCCATCAAAACCTCCACATAACCAACTCGATGAAGAAAAGCGTCCATGAGATTCATTGCGTTGGTGGCATTTGCTATGTAGGCCACACAGGAAGGTCGGGATAAATCCGCATGTTGAACACATAAGAGACTTTGAAAAAAGAAAATACCACATATAATGTAATGCCGATGTTTAAGTAAAGGCAACTCTAAAAATTCGGACGATCCCTAGACCAATCCATAGTGGCCGAAAGACCGTCCAACTCAGCGTTGGCTCCACTCAGTGACGGGCTCCCCCACCACCGAGCAGAACCGCTCATATTCCAGGGAAACGCATCCACCGACAAAGCCCCTCACTGGGCCGTGCCGGAGAACACCCTCTCCGGAGCCTAAAATTTGCTCCCTCAAGGCAAAAATTTGCTCCCGCATGGCAAAAAAACCTTAAGAGAGCGAAACTCAAACTCTCGAAACTCAGCTTCCCAGGAGATAACAGCAACAGCCGAGCATCAGTTAGAACTTCATTGGCTACAGCATTGCCATCCATTATCCATTACCATCTCAGAGTTTTTTATGCCTGTCATGATCAAGTAATTGTAGGCTAAAATGAATGACTTCTGAGAACTTTGAACTTTGAACTTAATTGGTTGATGGACTGAGTCCTTGACTCATTATCCCTTCATCTAGATTTTAGGTTGTGATGATGAGATTATTGTGGGTAATTTACCCGCTCATTGTGATCATTGAGGCTGTATCAGCTTTCTCTTGCGATGGAGGATTTCGGTTTTTTATGTTTGAAACGATCTGAGGGTTTGTAGTACGCTGCTTGTCGAATTAACTGATTTCGGTGATTACCTGTGATTGTGAAGAATTTCTGTGCAATGCTTGTCATGTAGGTCTTAATATCTGGAAGATTGGCTTCTTGATGTAACTGGATGTTTCTAATGAACCATGGGACATTAAATGCCATTCTTAGACATTTATTCTGTATTTTCTGAAGTCTGGTGATGTTGCTTTTAGTCGAGTGATCTCAGGTTGGAGAGGCGTAAGTTAGTTGCAGTCTGATTACCGATTTGAAAAGGAGAATTTTGTTGCTTATGCTTAGGAAGCTGTTCCTATTCAAAAGTGGGTATAGCTGTGCTATGGTCTGACTTGCTTTAGTGGCGACACTATCTATATGTGACTTTAAATTTAGACGTCTATCAAGATGAACTCCCAAATATTTGGTTGAATTGCGCCAAGGGATAATTTTACCAAACATTTGTATGCTTGTATTCGGTTCTGCTTTACGTCTGGTAAAAAGTACTGCAGAGCTTTTTCTTGGGTTGATCGCGATACGCCATTTGGTGTACTAATCCTCCAATTCATTGACTGCTCTCTGCCGCTTGATGGTGGCCAGATGTGGACGGAGGGATCTGGCTATAATGATTGTGTCATCGGCATAAAGAGCGGTGATAGCTGGGGACAGTTTGGGGAGATCTACTATGTATATGGAGAAGAGTAGGGGAGATAGCAGAGAGCCTTGAAGGACTCCGGCCGTGATTATCCTCTCTGTGGATCTGATACCGTTGAGTTTTATTTTAAATTTTCTGTTATTTAGATATATTTTGATAAGTAGAACTAGTGGTAATGGAATACCAACTTTGTGTAGTTTAAAAATTAGTCTGTAATGCCACACTCTATCAAATGCCTGAGTGATGTCCAGGAATACTGCGCCAGAGTGTTGGTGCCATTCATACCCTTGGGTTATATGTTCGATAACTCTGTAAATTTGTAACGTTGTGAAGTGATATTTCCTAAAGCCGAATTTCTAAAATTTCTGTTTCTTCTTGAACCTGTGTGAGAATAGCACGTTCGGCTATCTTACCTATGCATGAAAGAAGGCTGATTGGTCTGCAATTTTCAGGACACTGTGTATTTTTTCCAGGTTTGGGAATTAGGAAAACGTCGGCAATTTTCCATCGCTCTGGGAAATAATTAAGCCGAAGGATGGCATTAATGATGGCTACCAGATGCATAACCACTTTGCGGGGAAGTAGCTTGAACACCTTGTTTGTTATTCCATCTGGACCCGGAGCCTTTTTGTTATTTAGTTTTTTTAAAATCTCATATATTTCTGTTGGTGACACGAATTTGTTATTGGATTGGATTGAGGAATTTTGAGTTATTTTAAGCACTTGGGTGTGGATTTTACTTATGAAATTCATATCTGTATTGATATAATTGGGGCTGCATTGTTTTTCTAAACTGTCAGCAAATGCTTCAGCTTTTTCCTCGTCGTTGTAGACAACATTAGATTCACATTGGATTGGAGGAAATGTAAAACGCTTTGAACGGAGTGATTTCATCATTTTCCATATTGATTGATCTTCTGTGTTTAAGTGGTGAATTTTGTTATTCCAGAGCTGGTTACGGTGGTCCTTTAGGGCATATCGAACCTGGTTTGTTGCTCTGTTAACTGCTTGTTTATCAGCTGGGTTCATTGTTCTCTGATATTGTCTTCTTAATCTGTTTTTCTCTTGGATAAGACGTTTTATATCCTGTGGGAGTTTATTTGATTGTGCACATTTGGTTATATTTGTTACCTGTGTTATAGCTGTCAGTAGTTGTTTTTCAGGAGTTTTCATTGCTTTTTCTATATCTTCGGTGGATGTTATATGCAGTATTGGACCAAGGTTTTCCTGGAAGGCTGAGGGAAGTTGTTTCCAATTTATAAACGTGGTGGTGTTTTCCGTTAAATATTGTATGGTGCCTAGTTGTAATATGATGGGATTATGATCAGAACTTAAGTCGTTGATTGCTTGTATCTGATAGCTGTGCGCTATGTTTTTTAATATAGCTATATCTATATTAAATCAGGACGTCCGGTTCCGTAATGTGTGGGTTCGGTGGGTCCTATTACTGTTATATTTCTTGAAGTGGTGTAAGAGTTGAGTATTCTTCCGTTAATATTTGAGTTTCTGCTGTTTCCAGACTGAATGTTTGGCATTAAAATCTCCGGCTATAATCACTGCTCTGCCTGTATTTAGTATCACATCTAAGTCAGATTCAAGGGGTTTTTATTTGGGAGGTTGTAAGCTGCATATATCGTAATGCTGTTTGTGTTTTCCATATGTATTTCTATTCCTGTAGTTTCCATGTGTTCTGTTTGGGGTTTGGCTATTGAATTATGTTTTATGTTTCTTTTCACAAAGATGGCAGTGCTTCTACCTCTGACAAAGCATCTGTCTGTACGGTAAGTGCTATAACCGTTGATTCTGATTTTGTCACTTGGACGAAGATGTGATTCATTTATGAGGATGATGTCTGCTTGGGTTTCTGCTGCAAACCCCTGTAATTTGATAAACCATTAGCATTCCATGAAACAATTTGTAGCGATTTCGGTTTTCTTTTAGACTTATTCATTAAGAATTTCCACAGTGATTGTGTGTGCCTTAAGATGATATCCTTGACTTCTTGAGTTGGGTTGATTTGTTGGAGTTCACAAGCACCTAAGTGGCTTGTTATGTTCAGTAGAATAGGTTTGTTGGTTTGCCGTGACTGCTTTGGTTTTGGGTCTTTTTTGGAAGGTTGATCTTGTAACTTCAGCATACGAACTTCCATTCGTTGTGGAGACTATGGTTTGATGGGGGGAAGTGCGTTCTTGTATAGGTTTACTGGTTTTGAGTTATATCTTTTGGTTTTGGGGAAATGCTATACAGCCCCTATAGTTTGCAGGGCAGTTTGCATATTTTGCTGGAAGTGTGCGTGGTTTTTGGCATTCGTTTAATGCGTGTTTGTCACCACATTTCACGCAACGATATTCAGCCTTGTAGCATTGTTGTGCGTGCTCAATCTTCTGGTATCTATGACACTGGGTTGTAGTTGATTTATGTTTCAATGACTCAACTTTTATGACCAGATCACAGATGGTTTGGAGATTGTATATATGTTTTTGGTCTTTACTTATTTCCACTAGAATTAGGGGATAGTTTTTTCAGCTCTCCACATTCGGCTGACTTTAATTGGGCTAAAATCCCTTAAATTGGAGGTCTGCTGTGAGGTCTTGTATTTGTAATGTTTCAGTTACACCTCTTAATACCACTTTTAGATTTTTCTCACTGCTGAGTGCAAAAGTGTGGTACTGCAGGTCGTTGTTATCTAGGAGTTTGGTCATTTTTTTTATAGTCTGACGACGTTTTTAGTTGTATACGTATCCCTTTTTCTGTGTTTGTGGCTTTCATGAAGGTGATATCTGAAGATTTCTGTGCGGATGCAACGGACGTCCAGTGCTCCTTGACCCTTAGCATGACTGGGGATACCGTTTCTTTAAGTTCATTATCTGGTTCTATCTCCGCTGTTTTGGGTGTATCTGCAGTAGAGCAGATTTTCCTTTTCTTTTTGACTATTTGGAATTCTGTGTTGGTTTCCAAAAACTGCTGAGTACTATCTAGGGATGCAGCATCCTCTATATTCGTGGAGTGTCCTAATTCTGGTTCAGTCAACATATCAAAATCCAAACTCCGCAAATCGTAACTGTCAGATCCACAGTTTCGGCAACTCTCCCTGAATTCTGAGATGATTTAATTTTAAAATATGTATGATCTTTAAATCAGTTATGTTAAGGGGAATACGTTCCTTAATAAAACACTATCGCATATTAAGGTATATTATCTCAATAATATCAAAAATACGAAAGTTAATCTAATTAATTCAAACTATTCAAATTATCTTTATATTTTCACTTTTATTTTATATAAAACTTTAACAGACATTAATATCATATCGCACTGTCTGATTTTGTAATATTCATCACAGACTGGAGAATGTAGTTTAAAATAACTTCAGTAAATAGAAATTATTATTATTATTGTTGATGCTTTGCATCTTGATGAGTTTTCTAATTTCTGATTTTGTAGCTATTTTACTACGAAAAAAAAAAAGCATCAGAGATTGTACAATAGATGCTATATTATTACAAAAAAATCCACAACTATTAATATTTGATTACATTTTTTAATAATTTTGAATATTTACTTCGCTCACTCGTAGACGCACACCTTACCGTCCAGGCGTTTGAAACCAAATCCGACGAAATAGAATGGTTAATCCTTATTTCAGTAGTGTCGCATGTCTGTATATTGCGCGTATTCTTCTAGCCTGTTTGTCGATTTTGCGAGATGAAACGCCTGAGTTTGCAGGATGAAAAATCCTCCACCTCCGTATGAGACCGGGACCTACAATATCAAATTATTATCCTTAAAAACATTCACTGAAGATGCACTCAAATAATTTGTGAAGGCCAATCGTATTCTAATATGTCCATTTCACTTATCGTATCAACCCATTCCTGATTTCGGACACTACCCTAATTATCTAAAAAGGTTAACTGATCTAATCATTGCCTACCCTAATAATAATTTCTGTACACCAACATTTAACATTGGTACGACTTGCCTTCGTTTAATTGACTGGAGGTTGTAGTAGGGTATTATTCCCCCGTATCGGTGGGGGATACGTTCCAAGACACCCCGCGGTTAGTACCGAACCCTATATATATACAGTACTATGTTTTTCCTATACATACCTATGATAAAGTTTAATTTATAAATTAGGCACAGTAAGAGATTAACAACAATAACTAATAATAAAACAGAACAATTATAACCACATACTGTAATAAAGTTATCTGAATGTGAATGAAATCTTCTCAACCTTGCATACGTTTCCCCCCCCCCCCCCATTACTTTATTATTTGATGAAGTTAAGAATTTTCACTTTTTTCACTTAAAAGGTAGCACTTTACGGCTTCTCTTTGGCATATCCGAATTGCCAGCATCACTACTTTTGTGCTTTGGGGCCATTATTAAGTAAAATAAGGGTTACTTGAACACAAGCACTGCGATGCCGCGAAAGTCGATCTCATGAACGAGAACTAATGAGAATGGCGCGAAATTCTTGATTCCGAAAGGCTGCGAGTTGCAAGTAGCTTTCTCCACCTTTGCAACGAGTTGCCCTGGTGTTGGACTACCTCTGGGATCAGCCGAATAGTCTATTACTAAGAGCTAACGTGAATACAATCCTCGGCAAACCCGAGTTGTTTTAGCTTGCACTACCTACTTGATTTAAGTAACTAAAGGCAACTAGGGATGCCGAGGATTGTATTCTCGTAAGCTCTCAAGTCAACTTACGAAATTTTCATAGTTTCTACAAACATTCGGCTTTCAAATATTTGCCGATGTAATTATAAATTGTTTATTTGTGAAATTTTCCATTTAATATTTTCGGACCGGGTTGACCACGAATAACTGAAGCGGCGGATAGTGAGAAAGACTATTATATGGAAGAGATGTTTATTAATTGAAGATCATTTGGATTTTCTTTTTAAAATAACCAGATTAATATGAAATGATAAATCATTTTCAGAAAAAGAGCAGCTGTTTATTACTGAGGTATCATTTGGATTTTGTTTTTAAAATAACCAGAAGATTGATATGAAATGAAAAATTAACCGGAGTAAAAATGTGGAACGCTTCACGATTTTGCGTGTCATCCTTGCGCAGGGGCCATGCTAATCTTCTCTGTATCGTTCCAATTTTAGTATATGTACTGCCGAAGCAAGTACAACGTAACTTATTGAAGCGTTCTATTTATATTTTGAAAAATTACGTTAATTTTAAAAAGGTGTTTGTATATAATTTCTATTATCTTTTATATTATTAAACTTTCCTAAATTTTCTTACAATTTTGGTATAGAATATTACTTTATAATACATTTTATATAAAGTATTATAATTTCTATAATTATTGTAAAAATAGCTTAAAATGGTTATTTTCCAAAATTTTGCATCCTTGTTGATTTAGGTTTCGCAAATTGGTTTTATTAGAGTTTTCATTAGTTCTTTCAGAAAATGCACAACGAACCGATAAAACTATAATTAATTATAATAACATTTTAAATTATAATATAAATTAATAACATAATTTTAACAGATCCTTCTTGAGATACTGAATAATAATAATAGCTTTACACTCTCGACGCAAGAACGTTTTCATTTGCGACATGCGAAAATATTAGATTTTATTGGTACATATGTGCATTAAAAATAACTGCGAAGTTTTATTATCCACATCTTTTAGAGTCCGTTATAATTAATAGATTTTAAGACTTTTCTATCGTCAGGTATTATTAATAATTAATAATAAAGATGGTTTCAGAGTTTTCAGATCCCTGGTTTTCTTTTTCGGTACTCCACGGCGAGTTCACAGCAGTAGAAATATCTATTGCGGATGTCTGGAGTTGAAGTGTTTGCAATTGCGCAATTGTTGCATGTTCGTGGAATGCAATAATATTATTATTCCACCACGAGGACTAATGGGCATTATACTATTATTTTATTGGCTCCGTTCAGCGGCGAATGAAAAAAATGTTTCACATACCTATGCAAGTGTAATTTTTGATGCTATTTATTATTATTATTATTATTATTATTATTATTATTATTATTATTATTATTATTATGTGACTCGTCAAGAATCCAAGGCCTAATCGCGGGAAGGTCCCCACATAACTCACCGTCTATACCAGGTATTGGCACACTTTTTCTGAGAAGACCCGGATACTAAATATTTTACGGGCCAAGAAGTAAATACAGAGGATATAATGTACTTATCATTATGATAGAAAATAAAATTAACACAACTCTTTATTAACGAAATGTAGAATATAATTGTATACAGACATATTTGGAAAATTAGTGAGGAGATGGAATTATTTTTATAAGACATAATTACACTTAATTGGCGTTCAAAGTTCGTGTTCCTAAAATGGATCACAAATGCTCTTCAGATAAGACTGATCTGCGAGATTTTATGTATTTTATCTTTATAAATGTCGTTTTTTTCCCCTACCTATCGAATAGAATATAAATAAATATGTATCAATATTTACTGATGCAAACTCGTGGTAAATGTGATTAAGAAAACTGGTGGTACTCAAAACACTATCGAGTTAGGACTGCTACTGCGGGCAGCACTGGTAGCAGCGAGAGGTCAACATGGGTCACTGCTGCTCTTTGCGCAAAAGCGCCCATAGACAATACGCAAACGCAGTGGTATGACTACGTGATATTCTATGGAGGGTGAAAGAGCGACTTCATGATTCTGTCATGAAATTCTTTTAAAAACCTTCCTAAGCTAGTGGGCTGTGCAATAATAGGCAGAGAGTGGGATCAGGGCGGCGAGTCGTAGTTTGCCGATCTCTGGTCTACACTAAGTTCCATTTCTACACACATGGGCACAAACCATAATCTAAACACAACGCTACCTACCACCTACGAATAGTATTCCATTAATATTTTATTTTATTTTATATTTATTTTTCTTTTAATTGTGCAGGTTATTGAGTTATCATTACATTACATCTCATTCATTTAAGTTTCCTTTCAAAATGATAAAATTGTAAAACAGTGACATCCTATGTATAACTCAAGAGCATGAGCTCATCCGGGTTACAAGAAGTGTAACAATTGCACAGCATAAATAGTACACAAAATATGGACAATATGTTTAGAGAATAATTTAAATAACTAATATTCTGTATTAGTTAATTTCTCTTGGTATAAATTGGTTAATTACGTTTTATACAATTTTTCTGAACAAGTTTTCAATATTCTCATAAAAATTCAAGTCCTGTCTAATTTCCTTTCGTATTAAAAGCGGCAAGCCGTTGAAGATTTTTGGAGCCAAATAGATAGAGTATTTGTGTGTTATTTCTTTTTACGCTGTGGTGATAAAATATTTTAAGCCGCTTTTCTGCAGAAGTATCTTTTCTAATATTTACGTACTGGTTATTAATCTTTAGGAAAAGTGGAAGGATATTTAATACGGTATATTTAGCATTCACTGTAGCGTCTCCATGTTGGTTAAAATGAGTATTAATTTCTTTTGTAAAGAGGTTAACGGTGTCAGAGTGTGGTGTGATATGTTCCTCCCCAGCTTAGTATACCGTACTGGATATCAGTTTGTATCCAGGCGAAATATAACGTTCTTAACATTGTCAGAGTTAAGAATCTCTTTAAGAAGAAGATTCGAGATAGCATAAATCTTACTTTGTTGTATACTTCTGTAATATGTGGTTTGCGGTCAATTTTTAATCCTAAGTAGAGTATTTACGCTTTCTATCTTCACACAGTTACAATTTTGGTTACTTTTACAGTTCCAGTATGTCCGAATATAAGGATGGAAAAATTGGTTTTACTATTTCTGAGTTTAAAAATTATAAATTTGGTTTTCCAGCACTGAGAGTGAGTCTGTTCACATGAAACCAATTTGCCACTATTTGCAAATCTGTGTTCACCATATTTTGCATTTCATTTACAGAATTTGCAGTGAATATCAATGCGGTATCATCCGCCAAGGTGTTTACTTTACTCGATAACTGTAGGTCACAGAAGTCGTTGATGTAAATTATAAATAGTACTGAACCAAACACAGAAACCTTGGGGAACACCACATTTTACCTGAACGCTATAACGCGTGTTGATTCCTGCCGCTTATGATCCAGACCAGTGATGGCGAACCTATGACACGCGTGTCAGCACTGACACACTTGAGGGTTTTAGGTGACACACCTTGGATGTTGAAAAATATTCGTATTCTGATGGAAAAACTGCGATAAATCGTGTAAGATCGCTCTCATTTAAGGCGAAGGTAGGTTTGTTCATTGAAAGAACTTTCTACCAGTAGCCAGCAACAGAAAAGTCATTAAATGTAATGTAAGTTTGTAATTTCACTTTATTAAATTAATTGTGTAATATGAATTCATAGATTTTATATCAATGTCCCATTAAATAAATATCCTAATATGATATGTATAAGTCACCATCTATGATTATGTAGTTACATTTATAATACATATATGCAAGTGGCACATCAACAACGTCAACATTAAAAAAAAAAAAAGTTTGACACACCTGGGTAACAAGGTTCGCCATCACTGGTCTAGGAAAACAGCTCCTGTGCACTGGCGCCAGTTGTAGCTGGTAGTGATGTATTCGACAAATCTGTGGATTTGCTGGGTAGTACTATGGTGTTGCCGAAAACCAAGCTGTTCTTTAGGGTGGATGTTTAGGTTATTTAATGAGGTTTGGAGTCGTGAGAGGATGACCTTCTCCGCAACCTTACCTAGATTGGAGATGAGAGTGATTGGACGATAATTTTGCGGTAGGTGTGGGTCTTTAAGTTCTTAAAAGAACTGGGCGATGGAATGAGTCCCTGACTCTTTATCCCCTCATCTGAATGAAGAAAATCTGTGGGGATGGGGTGTTATTGAGCTAAAAGCTCTAGTCATGGCTGGGTAACGGCAATAGCCGAGCCTCAGTTAAAACTTCATTGGCTAAAGCATTGCCATTTGTTACCCTGGAAGTCCTAAAAAGGACTTGATCTTCACTCTCCATGCCGCCATGTCTTGTGGGTCTTTGACGCAAGATGCAAGACATTGCTGACTATAAGGGTGAAGCAAAATGCTTTTATAATCCCTGCTATCTGACACGATTACTGTGTGAGGAAAAGTTTATGAGCCAAGTGCTCTGCCTGAGTGGGTGCGATTTAAAGATCTTCATTTGGAAGTAGGATGGCCTTGGGTCTCCTGTATTTTGAGAAGTCTGTTTCATCATAATTTGCTGCTTGTTGCACTAATTCATTTGGATGTGAAGAGGATGCTGAGAAGAATTTTACTGCTGAAGACTGCAGGAAAGAGTGGATGTAGGGTATATTTGTATTCCGGGGGAGTTGGACATTTCTGATATATCATGGTGCGTTTAAAATTATGCGGAGACATTTGTTTTGCACTCTCTGTAGTTTGAGGATATTTGTACTTGAGGTGTGGCTCCAGGCTGGGGACGCATAAGTAATAACGAGTCGAATCATCAACTGATAAAGGAGCAGTTTTATTTTGGTATCCAGCTTGCTATTCCTATTGATAAAAGGGTAAAGCTGTGCAATGACTCTTGATGCTTTTGTACATGAGGCTTTTATATGCGGACTGAAGGTTAGTTTTCTGTCCAGCAGAACACCCAGATATTTGGCTTCTGCTTTCCAGGGAATCTTGATATTAAATAGGAAGATGTCATTTTGGGAGATATTGAGTTTTTAGTGAAGAGCATGGCGATACTCTTCTGAGGGTTTACTTGCAATCTCCATTCCGAGAACCAGTGCTCTAATCGCCGCAGATTTTCTTGCAGTTTCTTGGTGACAAGGTGCGGTTTAATAGATCTGGCTAGTATAGTTGTGTCGTCTGCATATAGGGCAATGATGGATGACATTGGATTGTGCGGAATGTCCGCCATGTAAATCGTGAAAAGTATCGGTGCCAGTAGGGACCCTTGAGGCACTCCTGCCAGGATTCGTCGCTGGGTAGATAATATATCATTTAGTTTGACTTGCATTCGTCTGTTACTAAGAAATGACTTTATAATTTGGACTAGATCTAATGGAATGCCAGCTAAAATCAACTTGTATAGTAGTCCAAAGTGGCATAATTTATCGAACGCCTTTTCTAAGTCAAGAAACACTGCTCCGGTGTATTGATGCCAATTGTAACTTGTGATAATGAATTCGATTAGTTTATGAATTTGTTGGTGGTACTGTGAAATTAGCGAAAACCAAACTGTTCTGAAGGAAGGATGTTTAATTTTTTTACTGAAAGTTGAATTCTGGAAAGGATAGCTTTTTCTGCTATTTTGCCCAAATTAGAAATCAGACTTATGGGACGATAACTTTGAGGCTGCTGAGGATCCTTTCCAGGCTTGTATATAGGAACTACGTCTGCCAACTTCCATGCAGAGGGGAAGTGCTTAAACCTGAACATAGCAATTATTATTGTTGTGAGATATGCGATGGCCTTTCGGGGTAGCAAATTAAAACTTTGTTGGATATGCGTTAGGCCCAGGAGCTTTTTTATTCTTCAAGTTCTTTATAATGTCATAAATTTCAGCTGGAGAAGTAGGTGTGAGTTGGCGTGTACAGGTATCAGGACGTTTTAACACGTGTCTGACGTGGCGGTGAATTTTATAAATATGATTGAAGTTTAGGTTATCGTGTGAAGGGCTACACTGTTTTTCTAAATTTGTAGCTATAGTTTCGGCTTTTTCTGCATCTGTGTAAACAATGTTCAGGTCAGATTTGAGAGGAGGAAGAGATTTGTTTTTGTTTTTGATGTTTCTCAGGAACTTCCAAACGGATTGATCACCAGGTGATATGGAGGCTAATTTGTCTTCCCATGGTTTGTTTCTATGGACTTTAAGTGCATCTCTCACTGCACTGTTCATTTTGTTGAGATATTTTTTGTCTTGGCGTGCTCTGGTGTTGTGGTATCTTTCTGTTGCTTTATTTTTTTCCCTGATTAAGTTCATTATGTCATCTGGTAGTCGTTTAGGCTTGAAAGCAATTGAATTTGAGGTGATAGATGCTATGGCTGTGTTGATTTGATCAGTAAGTTTATTGACTGCAGAATCAATTTCTTCCTTGGAATTAATATGAGGGATGGGATCAATGTAGTTTGGAAGCATTTTGGATAGTTTTTTCCAGGGAATGAAGGTATGAGGCTAATGGGGAAGATCCCTCTGATAACCCAGTTGGAGCAGAATAGGATTGTGGTCTGATGATAATTTATTCCATGATTCCAGGGTGTAAGTAGTATTGTAGTCACTTCTGACAAGATCAAGATCAAGATAAGATAAGAAATCGTGACGTAATTGGTTGATGACGTCATTGTGTGTGACATCATGGGTATGGAATGTTTGGAATTTCCCTGTAGGTATATGTGTCAATGGCTTCAGTTCTTGTGTTTTGGTTCACGTATGGCATTATGGGTGATGATAGACATAAGGATTCGTGTTGTGATTGATGGTGCAGTTCTGACAAGATCAAGATCAAGATAAGATAAGGAACGGTGACGTGGGTGTGTGTTGTTATGAGATGTAGATAAGTGATGTCATTTGTTAGTTGCAAATAAGCGACGTCATTTGTTAGCGGTAAATAAGTGACGTTATTGTTTTGAATGGAAAGGATGATATTAGTAGATAAGGAATCGTGTCGTGATTGGTGGGACACATCTGACAAGATCAAGATCAAGATAAGATAAGGATTTGTGACGTGAATGTTTGTTGCTGTTGTCAGATGAATATCAGTGACATCATTTGTTAGTTGTAAATAAGTGACGTTATTGTTTTGAATGGAAAGGGAAATATATTAGTGTATAAGGAATTGTGTTGTCATTGGTGGACACTTCTGACAAGATCAAGATCAAGATAAGAAAAGGAATCGTGACGTGAATGTTTGTTGTTATGAGATGCAGATAACTGACGTCATTTGTTAGATTGTTGTTATTGAGTTTGGAATGTTTGGAATTTCGCTGGTGCCCTTGTCTGTCAGAAACAGCACGTGATGTTTTTGGTTCGTTTATTACCTTGTGGGTGATAGTTAGAGATAAGAATCGTGATGTTATGTGTTTGAAAATTCACAGTTTCGAGGTTTTCTGAATAAATTAATTATATGCTATGTCACTCAAACATACAGTTTGTGTTTTTCTTCTATAGATGGTTGTACTAATTTCCAATACATTTTGGGGTATTTCTTTACTGTTAAAAGGTGGGAATTCTAAGAGTATGTTGTGATGGCGGGTGTGATTAGGTTTCCTGAATAATTTAATTATATATACTAATGTAACTCAAACACACTTTTCTTTTTCTTCTATAGATGGTTGTACTCATTTTCCAGTATATTTTGGGGTAATTCTTTACTGTTAAAGGGTGGGAATTCTTAGAGTATATCGTGATGGCGGGTGTGATTAGGTTTTCTGAATAATTTTATTATACTGATGTCCCTTAAACACACACACTAGACATGAAAAGTCGCTAATGTATCCATGTTGTTACTCAAATATATACCCTATGATTATTCTTATGAAAAAAAAAAACTATTCAGTATTAGAATTACGCTTACCGAAACATACGAGTATAGATTATTGAAATTATAATTAGCAATTGTGATGTTTAAGTTAAAAAAAAATATGGCTTGCATTTCTTTCCAGAATGAGAACATCTTGGTAGTATGCTTTTCTGAATAATTTAATTAAATAGTGCTGTCTCTACGGTATTTTTAAATAAAGTAATTAAAATAAACGGACATTTAAATGGATTAAAAAACCTTTTGTATGTATTCTAGAAATTCTAATGATAATTTAAAATTGCTTACAGCTTTCCAGAATGGCTCTTCTAAATACAAATATTCCAATATATATATATATATATATATATATATATATATATATTCCAAAATATTTAAATTTTATATCCACACCACAACACAAACACAAAACCACAAAGAACGAAATTTCTGTAGATACTGCAACCTGAAATAGATGAGTAGTTCTTCCTTTAGATTATAGACCATAGCTGCTACGTCATCGTCATGTGCAATATACCCCAGCGAGCGGTTTTCTTCAAAGGTTCTTTCATGAAGATGACATGAGTCACACCCGTATTGTTCAAAAGGTAGCATTTTCTCAACTTTGGATATTTCTCAAATACTTACATATGACTAAGTGTTTAGCCTTGACATGTTTGCGATTATACATATCCTAAAATTATTCATTCTTCGTTACCATCGGTATGTATTGATGTAGTAAATTAATGCTTACATTTAATTTTTTAAAACCGATATTGACTATTAATTTTACCTGCGATTCTTTGTGCTCTTAACCTATTTCTGTAACTGAATTTATTTTATTTCTTTCTTTCTTTAGCATTAGTAATTTTAAGTAACGGATATTTGTGAGAAACAAGGTTTTTGAACTCGCTCTTGCGTTTTTTTTTAGAAATTTATTTTACCAGCACAACAAATAAATAGTTATTTCTTATTATTTCAAATGAATATTAGCTCTGTAATATATACTTTGTTAATTTCTATGTTACCTTTTATTTGACTGTAATATTATTAACAAATGGCTTTGTAAAATAGTCAAATTCTTACAGTATTGTAACTTTTAAGGTGAAATCTTCTCCACTAAAATTCTGGCTATTAATTTAATACCCGATTATTCCTATTGCTTCCAAGAGTTGACAGTTTCTTGAAATATTTCAGGGCTTGCATGAACAAATAAGTCTTTTAATTCAGTGAGTCAAAAAAAAAAAAAATAAAAATGTTATCGTCTTTCTTAAATTTGTATAACACATCAACGACACCCAATTTGTTCATTTAAATTTACACATTTTATTTGAATGAAATATTATATACAAATTGTATTTACTGAATCTAACAATACAGAAAATAAATAAATAAATAAACTGAAAAATACATCAAAGGTTCTTCCAAGATGAAAAACAATGGATTGATTCCATTCAATCGACCGTGAGATGCGGTGATTGATTCATTCAATCCAATACCCCTGGAGGGTAATGGATGGCAATGCTGTAGCCAATGAAGTTCTAACTGAGGCTCGGCTATTGCTGTTACCCTCCTGCCATGATCAGAGCTTTAATTGCTCAATAACACCTTATCCATACATTGTCTCCTCTACAGATAACGGGGAAGATGAAAAGCATTCTTGCTTCACCCCTTTAAGCCAGTCCTTATAAGGACTATATAAGATGAAAAACCTAGGCTTGTGGAATTGCCATCATATGTTTTTTGACAATGTGACTCTCATCTGAAAGTTAATTTTTCATTTGGCGTTCCTTGGGAATTTATTACTGTAGTAAAATTAAGGGTTGTATATTTATTTCTTTGAATCCAATATGTATACTTCTGAGAATTATTAAAAGCACAGAATCTCTCGTTATGTTTCCAAAAGCATTTAAAAGTACGCGTTATGTTTTCACGTTTTGGGCATCCAATTTCATTTAAATCAAGAAGAGGCCTCCCTATTAACTTCGTTAATGTTTTTGATTTTTCTCTTCCTTTGGCAAGTAATATATGATATTTGCATGTTGATTCTATCATCCAATTTCTTAGTTTGTCCAAAGATAGTGAACCAATTTTCACTATCTTTGGACAAGCTATTTCAAGAAACTGTCAACTCTTGGAAGCAATAGGAATAATCGGGTTGTTGTTGTTGTTGTCTTGTCCTTTGAAGAGTCTTAGATGTTTCCGTGCGCTCTTTGTACTGCTTTGGCTATGTCTGTGATTTTGTTTGTATAGAGCTGTTGTTCAGGATTAGGATCTATTTCTTGCAAGGCTGCTGTAATTGCTGGACAGGTAAAGATGTGAGTGGGTGTCAGTTCCGTATTGGGGCAGTTGTTGCAGTTTCTATATGTTCTCGTATCATCTGTATTGATCTTCATTCCTCTATAATGTCCTGTTCGTAGTCTTGCTATCGTAGTGGAGGTCCTTCTGTCAGCATTGATCTCGGGAATTTGATGTTGTATCACTGATTTCAATGGAATTAGTTTAGCTTTTGCTAGTGCATTGGCATCAGCAAGAGTTATCATATGAGTTTCTTGGTTGAGTTCTCTGGCCTCTTTTGCTAATTTATCAGCTGCTTCGTTGTGATCAATGCCTACATGAGCAGGAATCCATTGTAGAATGCAACTTTTACCTAAACACTTTAGATGATTTAAGAGTTTATGGATGTCTTGTGTGAGCTTGGTATTGCCATTTTTGATTGCCTCCATAGCTGATCTTGAGTCACTGTAAATTATAATTCCTTCAGATTGTTGAGATGATGATAGATTTAAGTAGGCTTCTAGTGCTTTAATTATTGCGTAGAGTTCGCTGGTAAAATTGGAAGCGATTCTCCCAGATCCAACTTTTATTGAAAGTTTTTCACCTTTCGGGAGTAGAAGGAGAACACCAGCGCCTCCATTAATCATATTGGTGTCTGATGATCCATCGGTATAACAAATAACCTGTTTGGAGGATGAAAGAAGGTTGATGGTATTTAGGCCTTTTTCTTTAAGCATTTCTTTTGGTTCTTTTTTTGTACAGAGTTTGGTAAGGTTTAGATTTATGAAGGTATTTGAAGGTAAAGGACTGGAAAATAGAGGTTCTTTGTTTATGTGGACATTTAGCTGATCAAGACCTATTTCTTTCCTGATAGTGTCATCATATTGTAAAGTCGATGATCTGTGAAGTCTGCAAATTTGGTTCCAATGTTCATAGGTTTTTAGGGAGACATGATCACTTTGGTAGCTTCTGATATTATTTATGAATTTTATGGTGGCAAATTTTCGTCTGTCCTCCAGCAGGTCAAGCCCACATTCCTGTTGGGCTCTGATGTTGTTAGTGGATGAGACTGCACCAATGATAATCTTGGATGCTTTTGCTTGTATTTTGTCTAGGTTTTTCTTTACCGATGAAGCCGAAGGTGACCAGATAGGTGCTGCATATTCCATTATTGGCCTTATTAGTGTAGTGTAAGTAGTTTTGAGGATTTTTGGCTTTGCACCCCAATTTGTTCCACAAAGCCTTTTCAGTATATTTAATTTTTTTAGAGCTCTGTTGGAAGTGTTAGAGATGTGTTGTGCAAAACGTAATTCCTGATCAAGCGTAATACCAAGGTATTTTGGATTTGTGACTTTTTCAATTAGCTTGTTATTGATCATGACTTTGGGATTGTAGGAATGTCTATTTTTCCTGTCTGTACTAAATGTACTTAGTTTTGTTTTGTCTGGGTTGATTTTAAGTTTGAGTTCGTTTGACCATTTTTCTAATCCTCTCATGGATTTGTTTAGAATTTCCTCTGATTCTTTGATTTTAGCACTAGTGTGCCAGATGGCTATATCATCTGCATAGCAAGTTACTTTTGTGTCTTCTGTAAGGTAGGGATGAATATTATTGACATATAGAAGGAATAGTAAGGGACTGAGTACTGAGCCCTGGGGAACACCAGCCCAGGTTCTCCGCTCTTTTGATATTGCTGTATTGATTCTGACTTTGATCTTTCTTCCTCTGATGAAATCAGCAATCCAGATTAAAGCGTTTCCTCTAATTCCAATATCATGTATTGTTTGTATTAATTTTTTGATCCAAACACGATCAAAAGCAGCAGTCATATCAAGGAATATGGCAGTTGTCTTTTTTGTTGGTTTTTCCTGAAATGAGTCTATTATTGTTTGGCAGAAATGGAATAATTGATCTGTTGTCGAATGACGAGTTCTATAAGCAGTTTGGTAGTAGTTGATTTTCTTATTTTTTGTCAGCCAGTGCATAAGCCTGGAGTGTATGATTCTTTCAGTAATTTTACAAAGTATGCTAGTTAATGCGATAGGTCTGTAACTTTGACATTCTGCAGCATTTTTGTCAGGTTTCAGGATGGGTACAATAACTGATTTTTTCCATTCTTTTGGAAGTTTGCCCGTTCGCCAAGAGGTATTGAGAATGTCCAGAAGTTGTTCTTTGGCATTTTTGCCAAGGTGTTTGACCATATGACCAAAGATAAGATCATTACCAGGGGATTTATTAGGTGCAGTTTTCTCGATTGATGAATTTAGTTCACTTAGTGTAAATTCTTCGGAGAAGATGTCATTAGTTTGGTATGTTCTTGCTTGTTTTAGCATTTGACTTGTGAGTTTATTGAGGGGCTTGTCCTCTCTGTTATACTGAAGTTTGGAGTTGTTTGAATAGGTTTTTGCCAGTGTGTTTGCAATTTCTTGATCTGTAATAGCTTGTTTGCCAGCATTTATGATGAAGTTTGTTTTCTGTTGGTTCTCTTTTTTGATATTGTCTAGGATTCTAATAATATTCCAGTGTTGGCTGTCTTTTCTTGGATCCAGGTTACTGCAAAGTTCCGCCCATTTCTCTTGTTTGCACTTCCAAATTTCCTGCTCTATTTTGTGTGTTATGTCCATTAATTTCTTTCTGTAATCATCAGTTTTATTAATTCTGAATTGTTCATTGATATTGTCTCTTTCTGTAATCATTGAATCAATATTGTGATCTTTCCAGTATGGTATCCAGGTGTTTTCCCGCTGGCCTCGGAAATAATAATAAAAATAATCGGGTATTAAATTAATAACCAGAATTTTAGTGTAGAAGATTTCATCTGAAAAGTTACAATACTGTAAGAAATTGGCTATTTTATTTTACAGACCCATTTGTTAATAATATTACAGTGAAATAAAAGGTAACATAGAAAATAATAAAGTATATATTACAGAGCTAATATTCATTTGAAATAATAAGAAATAACTATTTATTTGTTGTGCTGGTAAAAGAAATTTCTAAAAAAAAACGCAAGGGCGAGTTCAAAAACCTTGTTTCTCACAAATATCCGTTACTTAAAATTACTAATGCTAAAGAAAGAAAGAAATAAAATAAATTCAGTTACAGGAATAGGTTAAGAGCACAATGAATAGCAGGTAAAATTAATAGTCAATATTGGTTTTAAAAAATTAAATGTAAGCATTAATTTACTACATCAATACATACCGATGGTAACGAAGAATGAATAATTTTAGGATATGTGTGATCGCAAACATGTCAAGGCTAAACACTTAGTCATATGTAAGTATTTGAGAAATATCCAAAGTTGAGAAAATGCTACCTTTTGAACAATACGGGTGTGACTCATGTCATCTTCATGAAAGAACCTTTGAAGAAAACCGCTCGCTGGGGGATATTGCACATGACGATAACGTAGCATCTACAGTTTATAATATAAAGGAAGAACTACTCATCTATTTCCGGTTGCAGTATCTACAGAAATTTCATTCTTTGTGGTTTTGTGTTTGTGTTGTGGTGTGGATATAAAATTAAAATATTTTGGAATATATATATATATATATATTTTTTTTTTTTGGAATATTTGTATTAAGAAGAGCCATTCTGGAAAGCTATAAGTAATTTAAAATTATCATTAGAATTTCTAGAATACATACAAAAGGTTTTGTAATCCATTTAACTGTCCGTTTATTTTAATTAATTTATTTAAAAATACCATAGAGACATCACCATTTAATTAAATTATTCAGAAAAGCATACTACCATGATGTTCTCATTCTGGAAAGAAATGTAAGTCATATTTTTTTTAACTTAAACATAACAATTGCTAATTGTAATTTCAATAATCTATGCTCGCATGTTTCGGTAAGCGTAATTCTATTACTGAATAGTTTTTTTTTTTTTCATAAGAATAATCATAGGGTATATATCTGAGTATTATCATGGATACATTAGCGACTTTTCATGTCTAATGTGTGTGTGTGTGTGTGTGTGTGTGTGTGTGTGTGTGTGTGTGTGTGTGTGTGTGTGTGTGTGTGTGTGTGTGTGTGTGTGTGTGTGTGTGTGTGTGTGTGTGTGTGTGTGTGTGTGTGTGTGTGTGTGTGTGTGTTTAAGGGACACCAGTATAATAAAATTATTCAGAAAATCTAATCACACTCGCCATCACGACATACTCTAAGAATTCCCACCCTTTAACAGTAAAGAATTATCCCAAAATGTACTGGAAAATTAGTACAACCATCTATAGAAGAAAAAAAAAGTGTGTTTGAGTTACATTAGTATATATAATTAAATTATTCAGAAAACCTAATCACATTCTGGATCACAACATACTCTAAGAATTCCCACCCTTTAACAGTAAAGAAATACTGCAAAATATATTGGAAATTAGTACAACCATCTATAGAAGAAAAACACAAACTGTATGTTTGAGTGACATAGCATATAATTAAATTATTCAGAAAACCTCGAAACTGTGAATTTCCAAACACATAACGTCACGATTCTTATCTCTAAATATCACCCACAAGGCAATAAACGAACCAAAAACATCACGTGATGTTTCTGACAGACAAGGGCGCCAGCGAAATTCCAAACATTCCAAACTCAATAACAACAATCTAAAAAATGACATCACTTATCTACATCTCATAACAACAAACAATCACGTCACGATTCCTTTTCTTATCTTGATCTTGATCTTGTCAGAAGTGTCCACCAATGACAAGACGATTCCTTATACACTAATATATTTCCCTTTCCATTCAAAACAATAACGTCACTTATTTACAGCTAACAAATGACGTCACTTATTTACAACTAACAAATGACGTCACTCTTCTACATCTCATAACAACACACACCCACGTCACCGTTCTTTATCTTATCTTGATCTTGATCTTGTCAGAACTGCACCACCAATCACAACACGAATCTTTATCTCTATCATCACCCATAATGCCATACGCGAACCAAAACACAAGAACTGAAGCCATTGACACAATATGCCCACAGGGAAATTCCAAACATTCCATACCCATGACATCACACACAATGACGTCATCAACCAATTACGTCACGATTTCTTATCTTATCTCGATCTTGATCTTGTCAGAAGTGACTACAATACTACTGGTGTACTGAAGGTTTACCTTCTGAAGGACAGCTATATCGAAGACGTCATATGAGCCAGTGGGACTGTGGTGAGTTCTCACTGAGGGGCCAGCCACAGCTGCACAATTTGAGTTTGTGTAGTTAAAGAGGATGCGGCCATTCCTATTTATACACCTACTGCTCCAGGCGTGATGTTTTGCGTTTAAATCTTCGGCGATAATAACCGGTAGTTTAACGGCGAGGATATCATCCAGATCTGTGGTCAGCAATGTTTTTGATGGTGGGTTATAAGCAGCAGAGATTTTTTTGTTTCCGACAGAGTTTGTGATGACATTGATACCCGTCACTTCGAGATTAGTGGTTGTAGGAATGGCTACAGCATGATTGTTGATGTGATTTTTGATGAGGATGGCTGTACCACCACCTCTATAATGCAGCCTATCATTCCTGTAAAGTTGAAATCCTTTGAATTTAGGATTGTCAGCAGGTCTCAGGTGAGTTTCATTAATTAATGATATATCCGGATTATATCTGTCATTGAATTCCTGTACTTCTAGTATTTTATTTTTAAGGCCGTTGGCATTCCATGCCATAATCATTAGAGAATCTGGGGTAAATGTTTTCCTATGCATTGGAGAGTGCAGATAAAATGGACTGTGTCTGCTGCAAGAAACCTTTTTGTAGTATTTAGTGATGGATTTGCGTTACTGAAATCCTGTAACATATTTACAAGAGAAGAGGTGATGATGACTGTTATATTTGAATGTGGATTTGGCATATTCTGATCATGGACTGCTTTTTTGGGATGGGTCACGTCAGCATATGTTCTTGTTTGGTGTTGAAGTTTTATTTTCTTGGGGGGCTCAGTTGATTGTGGGTGAACACCTGTCATCTTGTTCAAACTAACAGGAGCCTGATGAACTTGAGCTTCTGGGGCTCTCGTTTCTGATAATGAGGTAGATTGACTGATTAACTCAGTTTGCCTGTTTTTTGGGTGGCAAATGCACCCTCTGTAATTTGCGGGGTGGGGGCCACCACAATTATCACACTTAGCCGGTGTGGTTTTTGGCTTGGAGCAGGTATGTGTGGGGTGGGTGTCACACATTTTAAACATCTGTATTGAGCTTTGCACAACTTCTGGGCATGACCGAATTTTTGGCATTCATGGCACTGCCCAGAAGAGTCCCTCTTCCTAAATGGCTCCGGTGAGACCTTAAGCCCACAAATTGTCTTCAAGTTATAAATATTTTTATAGATATTGTGTATTTCCACCAATACCAAAGGCATAGGGGTCTTGTTTGATCTGTACATTCTGCTGACCTTTATAGGAGGCAGATCTTGCATGTTGAGGTCAGCAGCTATTTCAGCTGTTTCAATGTCTTCTGATACTCCTCTGAGTACCACTTTTAAATTTTTCTCCGAGGTAAGTGTGAAGGTATGGTATTGTATACCTCTTACATCCAACTCCTTGGTTAAATTTCTATAGTCAGTCACTGTAGCGGGCTGAATTTTGATGCCCTCCTCTGTGTTCTTCAGGTTGGCCATGGTGGTTCTTAAGACTGTCCATGTCTGCTTTTCCCTAAGAATGACTGGAGGCACCTTTTCATTGGTGGAGACAGAAGAATCAGTGTTGGGGGCATCTTCATCCATGCCATTTTTGTTGCTGACTACGAGGCGAGAGTTTTGCGTGCGTGCATCTCTCCTTGATCTGAATGAGTAGAGTCTGAGATTACTATATTTAATTTTTCCTCCATTTGAGCTCATGAATAGGAATTCATCGTCAATGATGAACGTGTTAGATTTGGACGCCCTCACAGATTCTCTGGATGAAGAGACAGCGTTAATTCTAGTAAATAAACTTCAAAGGAAGTTTAAGCTAAAATGGCCATCTAATCTAACATGATAGATCCTGACATCATTATAGACTCTCTTGATAAAGGACTGGCATTCAGCTTCATAAAGAAACTCCTTAAGAAGTTCGAGCTTGAATGGCCCGGCTTCCTAAATTTTTACTCTTTACCTGAGACTGATGAAGATCAAAATGAAGACGCTCCTCAAATGGAGGAAAAATGAAATCTAGTAATGAACGCCTCTTGCCGAATCGATCCTGTGGGTCTTTGTAAACACGAATAATAATAAGGATATTCTTGATGTGTATTCTGAAAAGGTGTTTTGGATAATATGATAGTATTGTATGAAATAAATTACTAATAATCAAATTAATATTAAATTTACTAATATTTTAATAATTTAATGATGGCTCTTAAATAAAAAGTAGAAATAATTGAAAAATAAATAATTGAATAAACAAATAGGAATTTCAGTCGGCGCAGCAATGAGAATCCGTTTATTATACTGTACATTAAAACAGAGAAATAAATAGCATCATCTTGATATCTAAAAGGGTGATAAGGTAGGGGGATTGTACTAATGATAACTTAAGATTCAAACCCATACGAATATTTCCGCTTAATTCATCTCACATTTATTGAATGTGAGAATTACAATTTGAGGATCCAAAGGTGAAAACGAAGTCACGCTTATATTTTAAATATAATCTGCTGAGACTTGTTAGTGATCGTACCAATATGATTCCACAATTCAAATCCGTCATCCTCCAAAACACCAAATCCTTGCATACATCTTCATTTAGGTTCGCTTGCAGGAAATTTTCCGCAACTTTTTTTTTCTTAAGACAAGACTTATAAACTCAAGGAGCTATAAAAACTCGCCCGAGAAGCTTTTACAAACTTCTCGGACGAGAAGTTTGTAAAAGTGGGGATTCGAATACCCACATTCGAAATGTGGGGATTCGAAAATCACAAACTGTTGATCGAAGAGCTGAACTCGCTCCAGCTCTTACTTTAATTGAATTTTATGCCCCAAAACAGCCGTTTTATTTACCAAGTGATCTACCGGTAGGCTAAAGACTATCACAACTTAATAAAAGACAACCCGCAAAGAGAGTGAGCGCCATCTCGTGGTCCCTTATCGTAACACAGTATATTATTTCTGAAAACACTGTACGTTCTACGGTCGATTTTCTTGAAATGCGGGAACAGAAACCCGAGTTTTTGCCAGAGATAGACTAATTCGGGAACTTGTGAAAGATAGGCTTAGAAAACTTTCCTCTAATTAGCGACAAGATTCGTATTTAGAATTATTTTTCTTCAGGCAGTCTAGCTGTATGAATGCAAACACCATTTTCAAAGAGCTACAATAGCTACGCCTATATTATTATTAATAATATTAATAATAAAATACTACTAACAAATATTAATAAAATAATATTAATAATAGAAACTATTATTAAATTAAACATAAAAAACAAGCCCAAACATATTCTAAGGTCTAAGGAGACGAGAGATCGATGGCTAGAAGGAAGCAAGAATATAAAGTACAAAACTAGTACTAGCGATATAAGTATAATAAGAACTTGGATATTAGTATAATTGCTTTTGAAAATTGTATAATTTACAACGACACAACAATTAGGAAGATATTTATATTTTAATGATGAGCCTATTCTAAAAATATTGCATTTAAACATTAGAAGTATAAGAGATAAAATGGAACATCTAGAACTAATATTAAATGGCCTCGATTATAATATAGATATTTTAATACTAACAAAAATATGGATAAAGGATAACGAAGCTGCCCTATTCTATTTAGAAGGGTTTAACAACAATCACTACATAATTGCTATTTATATATCTCATTCTTTTACGACTTTGCACAAGAACTGGACACCGAACTGCATGACATCGAGTATGATAAAGCTATCATAATTGGTGACATAAATATTGATCTGCTAAGCGACAGCCGCTGTTCTCTCGATTTCATGGATTTATCAGCCATGTATGAATTTGAGCAACATATAAATGTCCCGACGAGGGATTTCAATGACTGTGCTTCGTGTTTGGATGATGTGTTTATAAGACACAAAGTCCAACTCCAATCAAGATAGCGGGGTTAAAACAGTCAATCATAGGTCACTTTCCGATAGCCATAAAAATCCATCTACAGTCAGACACAAAAGATATCAGCGTCCAGTATCCTAGAATGAACTACGGTGTGCTAAAACATAAATTAAGTTTCATATCCTGGGAACAAATACAATCTAAAACCAATGTTGACGATGCTTACTGCAAATTCATTAACATATTAGATACTGAAATACAACACGCCACTGCCATACTCCAAGGAAATTATTAATAATATTAATAATAAAATACTACTAACAAATATTAATAAAATAATATTAATAATAGAAACTATTATTAAATTAAACATAAAAAACAAGCCCAAACATATTCTAAGGTCTAAGGAGACGAGAGATCGATGGCTAGAAGGAAGCAAGAATATAAAGTACAAAACTAGTACTAGCGATATAAGTATAATAAGAACTTGGATATTAGTATAATTGCTTTTGAAAATTGTATAATTTACAACGACACAACAATTAGGAAGATATTTATATTTTAATGATGAGCCTATTCTAAAAATATTGCATTTAAACATTAGAAGTATAAGAGATAAAATGGAACATCTAGAACTAATATTAAATGGCCTCGATTATAATATAGATATTTTAATACTAACAAAAATATGGATAAAGGATAACGAAGCTGCCCTATTCTATTTAGAAGGGTTTAACAACAATCACTACATAATTGCTATTTATATATCTCATTCTTTTACGACTTTGCACAAGAACTGGACACCGAACTGCATGACATCGAGTATGATAAAGCTATCATAATTGGTGACATAAATATTGATCTGCTAAGCGACAGCCGCTGTTCTCTCGATTTCATGGATTTATCAGCCATGTATGAATTTGAGCAACATATAAATGTCCCGACGAGGGATTTCAATGACTGTGCTTCGTGTTTGGATGATGTGTTTATAAGACACAAAGTCCAACTCCAATCAAGATAGCGGGGTTAAAACAGTCAATCATAGGTCACTTTCCGATAGCCATAAAAATCCATCTACAGTCAGACACAAAAGATATCAGCGTCCAGTATCCTAGAATGAACTACGGTGTGCTAAAACATAAATTAAGTTTCATATCCTGGGAACAAATACAATCTAAAACCAATGTTGACGATGCTTACTGCAAATTCATTAACATATTAGATACTGAAATACAACACGCCACTGCCATACTCCAAGGAAACAGGCGCAAGCTAGCAAAGCGATGGATAACGCAAGACATAAAACAATGTATAAAATTCAGATATAAGATGTATAAAAAGCGCAAATAATACCCTCCCAATGAATACTATGAGAATAACTTCAGATATTATAACAACCAAGTAAGTCAAAAATTGAAAGAAGGAAGAAACGAGTATTACCCTAAAGAATTTTTGAAATGTGAGGGTAGTGCCAAAAGACAATGGAAATTAGCAAACAAATTCGTACTGCGCAAAAATATCCGAGAACCAGCACTTAGTATTGAGGACAGCAATCATACAGACTTAAACAGTGAAAGAACGTTAGCAGACAGATTTAATAATTACTTCGTAACCGCCAATGAAAAACTTGTAAATAGTTCTAATACTCCATCCGTAAATTGCGGACTTAAAAGAAACGAGAGTTCAACGTACTTTTTTCCTACTTGTGAGAATGAAATCAAAAATATTATAATGAAACTTAAAAATTCTTCTGCTCGGGTCCACCACAGTATTAATGTCAGAATTGTGCGGGAGTGCCTGGAATATCTGATAGCTCCCTTGATGACTATCTTCAATCTATCGCCGATGACTGGTGTGTTTCCAACAGAATTAAAGAAAGCTGTGGTAATACCAATGTGGTGGCCAATCTCCCTACTCCCGGTTTTCTTCAAAATATTAGAGAAATTAATAAAAAATAGGTTAGTAACTTTTTTTTTTTAGAAAAAATCCACCTCTTCTCTAAGAACCATTATGGGTTTTGACAGAAACTAAACACTGAGCATGCGCTGCTGAACTTCACAAACTTTATTCATCACAAGACCAACACAAACTAACTTTAGTAGTCTTTCTGGACCTGCAGAAAGCTTTTGACATAGTACCCCGTGATATTTCATTAAAAAAAATAAAATTAAAAAAAAAGTGGAGAATATAGGCATTAGAGGCTGTGCGCATGACTGGTTTAGGAGTTATTTAACGTCTAGACCAGTGATGGCGAACCTTTTTACCCAGGTGTGTCAAACTTTTTTTTTTTTAAATATTGACGTTGTTGATGTGCCACTTGCATACATGTATTATAAATGTAACTACATAATCATAGATGGTGACTTATACATATCATATTAGGTTATTTAATAGGACATTGATATAAAATCTATGAATTCATATTATACAATTAATTTAATAAAGTGAAATTACAAACTTACATTGCATTTAATGACTTTTCTGTTACTGACTACTGGTAGAAAGTTCTTTCAATGAACAAACCTACCTTCGCCTTAAATGAGAGCGATCTTACACGATTTATCGCATTTTTTCATCAGAATACCAATATTTTTCAACATCCAAGGTGTGTCACCTAAAACCCTCAAGTGTGTCAGTGCTGACACGCGTGTCATAGGTTCGCCATCACTGGCCTAGAAGCATTTGACAAAATCTGGTATTTTGGACTCCTGCACAAACTTATCTCAGCCGGTACCTCACTAAAAATGGTTCACTTAATCCATTCATATCATCAGAATAGATCAATGCAAGTAAAAATCAACGGTCTACATCCTCCCAGCGCCACATCTTTTGCTGGAGTGCCGCAGGGATCTCTACTGGCTCCATTGCTGTTCTCTCTATACATGTCAGACATCCCGCACAATCCGATGACTTCCATTTTGGCCCTGTATGCGGACGATACGGCAATACTAATCAGATCTCTCAGACCCCATTTCATTACCACAAAGCTTCAAGAAAACCTTGTAAAGCTGGAGGTTTGGTTCTCCAAGTGGAGATTGGAAGTCAACTCCCTGAAAAGCTCAGCCGTTCTTTTCTCAAAAAGGCCAATGTCTCCTGTAGGAGATGTGTTACTATTCAATACTAAAATTCCCTGGCAGACAGAAACAAATTACCTGGGTGTAATTCTCGACAAAAAGCTATCGTTCAACCAACACATCAAGTCGACGTGCGCAAAGGCATCTAAAGTCATAGCTCAGATCTATCCGCTAATTAATAGAAATAGCAAGTTCAGCAACAGAATCAAATTGTAACTATACCAGATGACGATTCGTCCTATAATCACCTATGCCTCTCTGGCCTGGAGCCACACCTCTAATACTAACATTATCAAAATACAGCGAGTGCAGAATAAGTGCTTGAGAATGATTCTGAACGCCCCGAGGTATGTTAGAAACAATCAACTTCATAGAGACACAAATATTCCCTATATTCTCTCTTTTCTACAATCCTTATCATCCAAGTTTTTCCTAAAGACGTCCACACATCCCAACGATTTGGTTCAGCAAGCTGCAGCATACGAGGCAACGGACATATTCAACTATAGACCAAAAATATATTAGCCTGCTATAACGATGCATAATTCCCATGCTCATTCAGGGCGAGCAAATTGCTCATAAATTTTACCCTCACTGTAACCACAACAGATAGCGGGGAATGTGAAAAGCATCTTGCTTCACCCCTAAAGACATAAATGTCAATTGTCAATTACAGGTATTCGAATAGGGAGGAGTAATTTTGATCGAGTGAGTATAGTGAGTTATCATATTGGGTATTGACGACAGGGTTAGTAGTGGATACGATTTGCATTATCTACTGTGTACTAAAACAGTGAGTCGTGGAACTGTGATGGAAACATCGAAGGTAAGTTCCAACCAATTTTGCATTAGTATAATCTAGGTTCACGACAATGGACAAACCCCCTTAACTTCGATGACGTATACAGGGAATTCCTAAGGCTAGGAAAACTCCTTAATGACAACTGGCCAGGGAAGGTCAAACTATACGAGTCATTCCCCTACACCGTTTAACAATGACTCTAAAATAGAAAAATCAGATAACACTGATGACGAAAGCGAGGAAGATATAACCGAGGGGAACATCCCGTCCTTTCCCCCACCCGAAGTTTCCATTCAGGCGAAACCCCCGGAAGAACACACTAGTAAAAGGCGTAGAACCGCTGACATTCAAATCGAAGAAGACACACCTGCACAAGAAGTCCAAGACTAAAGGGAAAAGGTCCCCGAAGTAATCCTTCGCGATAAAGACAAATGGACCACGGTAGTACACAACCTCAGACAACACAAAATAGATTACTCCTGGGCCAAAAACACGAAGGGGTTAAGATTCAACCAACAACGGTCACAGATTACAGACAAATGACCAAAATAATGGACAACACGAAGATTCAGTTATGATCTCCTCGATAGTTATGCCTTCAGCCACCTTGAGGTTTCTTTCGCTGCTTAGAGCGTAGGTATGGCTGAAGGCATAACCACCGAGGAGATCACAACAGACCTCACACAACAAGGCCTAACCCCAATCAAAGTCAGCCGGATGCTCAGATCCGACAAACGACCAATGCCACTTGTGTTAGTTGAGGTCCATAATACTCAAAAACAAATCTATGACATAACCGCGGTCTGCGGACTTAAAATAACAACGGAACCACTCAGGAAAAGAGCATCAGCAGGGCAATGCCACCGTTGCCAAAAGTTTGGCCATGCCAAAAGCTGTGCAAAGCTGAATTCAAATGCCTGAAATGTGGAGAGAAACATCAAACTATTACATGCACAAAACCAAGAACCACACCAGCCAAATGTGCCAACTGTGGAGGACCCCATCCAGCCAACTACAAAGGATGCAACCACCACCCCAGAAATCAATCGTCGGACTGCAAGACCCACCCAACCTACCCCATTGAAGACCACTCAAAGTATTCTGACTGGCCAGCCATCAAACCAACAAAACCTTAACCAAAAAAGACAGGAAAGGGCTCAAACCCCCCCCCCCCTCCTGAAGACATATGCAGAAGCAGACTGCCCAAAGGACACAATACAGAGCAACCAAACAGGTTCCAACATTACAGCAATACTGACTGCCTGACTAGCAACTATGCTTCAAGAATTCAGCAGAACAAACCCAACGCCATCCTCCACAAAGAGATTTCTGCAACGAACCCATCCATGCTGACAGTGCTCAACAATGAATAAAACCAAAGTAAAACCCAAATCGCTCCTGATTGCCGCCTGGAATGCCAACGGCCTCACCAACAAGACACTAGAACTACAGGAATTCGCACAAAGACACAACCCGGACATAATGCTCATCAACGAGACCCACCTAAGACCTGCCAACAACCCAAAAGTGAGAGGAGACACAATGTACAGAACGGATAGAAAGGGGAGGCGCTGCCATCTACATCAAACCGTACCTCTACCACAATGCCATATCCAACCCACAGACTACCAACCTGGAGACTACAGGAATACAAGTCCATACAAACAACGCTGGAAGCCTCAAGATATATGCTGCCTACAACTCACCAAGCAACCCTCTACCGACAGCAGACCTGGATGCCGTCCTTGGCACCACAGACTCCATCATAGCAGGAGACTTGAACGTGAAACACATAGCATGGTTCAGTACCACCAACAACAGAAGTGGACGCATACTACACAACTACTCAACACTTAACTCAGTTGTGGTAGCAGGACCTACTGAGCACACTCATTACAGCCCTCAAGGCAGATCAGATGTACTCGACATAGCTATCCTTAAAAACATCAGTTACCAGTACCAACTAGAGACAATCAATGAATTATCATCTGACCACAACCCAGTCCTGATCAAACTTGGCACGCAAGACCAACTCCCCCCCCCCCCCCAGCATACTTTCATATCATGGGACAAACTAGCGAAAATCCTACCAGAATACATCGGCCCTGCACCCACCATCCACAAAAAAAAAAAGAGATAGATGATGCAGTAAGCAATCTAACAATCCAAATCAAAAAAACACTAGAAGCAGTCACCAAAAGCACAACCAACCACCCAACCAGATGGCTCCCAGAAAATATCATGGACCTAATCAGAACAAAAAACAAAGCCAAAAAAAAGATACCACAACACAAGAGCCCCACAGGACAAGAAAACACTGAACAACTTGAAGAACCACGTCAGAAAAGCACTTCAAAACCACAGGAATCAGGAGATTGGGAAAATAAACTGTCATCACTCAACCCAGAAGATCACACAATATGGAAATTTCTGAAGATCCTGTGCACCAAACGCAACCCACTACCCCTATACAGACCGCACATGGAACTGCACACACTGATACAGAAAAAGCAGAAGCAATAGCAGACAACCTAGAAAAACAATGCAGCCCATCATATGATAACATAAACATCACCCATATTTATAAAACCAGGAGGTCAAGAGTTCCTTAAGACTGACCACGGACAAGCCAGACTGCATCACCCCCACTACCCCAATGGAAATAACCATCATCATAAAACATCTAAACAAGAAAAAAGCTCCAGGTCCAGGTGGAATTACAAACAGAATCATCAAACTACTTCCTCGAAAGGCTATTGTGCACCTGGTGTTAACATAACCAATGCAATACTGAGGATACAACACTTCTCCACTTCATCGAAAGCCGCCGACATCATACCAATAAAAAAGCCAGGAATCAATCCATAACTCCCGCAAAGCTACCGTCCCATCAGCCTGCTATCCAACCTAGGAAAGATTGCTGAAAAAATCATCTTCTCAAGACTAAGAAAAATCGGACAAATTAGGAATAATACCAAACGAACAATTTAGCTTCCGCCGTGTACATAGCACAGTGCAACAAATACACCGACTAGTGGAGCACATCACACAAGGATACAACTGGAACCTGCACACAGCTGTAGTGTTTCTGGATGTTGCCAAGGTCTTTAGCATGATATGGCCTCAAGGATTACTCAACAAACTCATACAGGCCAATATACCAACAAACCTTATCAGTCTAATAAAATCATACCTCACTGACAGATCCATGCAGATAAAAATAAATGCCACCATCTCAACTAAGCGCAAAATCTTAGCAGGAGTACCACAGGGATCCCTGCTGGCTCCCCTTCTTTTCACAATCTACGTGGCCGACTTCCAACAAACCCAAGGACAACCATCAGAGCCCTATACGCAGACGACACATCCATAATGACAAGATCTCTCCGCCCACACCTGGCAATCAGTCGTCTCCAGGAGGCCATCACAACACTAGAAAAATGGTTCTCAGACTGGAGGATACAACTAAACTCCCACGAAAGCACAGCTATACTTCACCAGACGCAAAGCTTTCATCCAGGATGACATTCAACTCCTCGGAAAAAAGATTTCATGGCAGGCAGAATCCAGATACCTCGGAGTACAGTTAGACAAAAAAATCTAAACTTCAACAGTCACGTGAAGCTCATTGGCCCAAAGACATCCAGAGCCATAGCCCAACCCCCCACCCCTGATCAACCGCAACAGCAAATTGGATACACGCAACAAGCTGCTACTATATCAGATGGTAAATACGACCAGTAATCACAGAAGCATCCCCAGCATGGAGTCACACATCCAAATCTAACATCCTGAAACTACATAGGATAGAAAACAAATGCCTGCGGATGATCTTGGACGCCCCATGGTCCGTCAGAAACACGCAGATCCACAGAGAAACCGGATCCCCAGACATCCATTCTTGCCTTCATGACCATGCGGAAAAGTTCTTCAGCAAGGCACACTCTCATCCCAACCCACTAATCAGACAAGCTTCCAGTTATAGTGAACATGACTATCACAAACATAAAAGACTCAAGGCAATCCTGCTCTCAGCAGAACAGAGCTAACCCCACAATTCACAAAATGAGAGCATAAGGCTCACAACCCCCCCCCCATCAAGCTTCTCGACACAGACAAAGGGGAAAACAAAAAGCATTTTATGCTTCACCCACCAAACCAATAACGTTGTTGTTGTTGTTATTGTTACAGGTATTCGCGTGTAAAGGCTTTGTTCTTTTCGCTGATTAGATTCATAATATCGCAGTCGGTCTTATATAACTAGTTGTAGTCTTTGTGACTGCTGCAAATGCTTTGTTAATTTAATTTGTGAGGGTGACTGTTGCTTCGTCTATGTCCTCCTTTTCATTTTTTTTTGAATGGTGGATACTGGACCAATGTGTTCGAGGAATAATTTGGATAATTTTTCCCAAGTTAGGAAGGAATCAGGGGAGAATTGTTCCTGCGTGCCTAATTTAAGTAAGACAGGGTTGTGGTCTCACGACAGCTCATTAATCTTTTGCAGCTGATACTGATATTTCTTAGGACAGCAATATCTAGCTTATCTAGCATGAATCAACACACCTCATGCAATTGTTCAGTATACTACTGTTTCTATTGATCGTTTTGATTCATGCTATTTAAATGCCTGGCATTTAAATTCTCTACAATGATGGTGGTATCTATGGAACATAAAATGGCATCTAACTCCGCCATCAATAGAATTTTACTTGGTGAATTGTAGACTGCATAGATTTTATGTTTTCCAGCATTGTTGGTCTAAACTTCAATGCCTGTTATCTTTAGATGAGGTTGGTTTATGTTTAAGGTAGTTTTTAATATAGATGGCAGTATCACTATCTCTGGAATCGAGTCTATCATTTTTATTAAGAGTGTATTTTCGGATTGTTTGCTGGCCGAAGATCAGATGTAATTCTAATCTCACAGATTAGAATTACATCTGAGTTGTATTTGAGTGCGAATTCTTGCACTTCGAGGATTTTGTTGGTGAGGCCGTTGGCATTCCAAGCGGCGATTAGGAGACAGTTTGGTAGAATTACTTAGTAATGAATAGAATGTTTCTATTCATTACTAAGTGCAGTTAGAATAGAGTGGGTCTCGTGCAGAAATCTTTTTGTAGAAATCAGTGATGGGCTGGATTTGCTAGAATCTTGTAGCGTGGTAGCTAGTGAAGCTGTTATGACTGCCGTTAGGTTGGGATTTATTTGATCAAGGTGTGACGATTTCTTGGAACTCACGCAATCAGCGTAAGTTTAGTTCAGTGGTAGCTTTCCTTCCTGATTTGTAGTTCATTTGAGTTGAAGGATGATCAATATGATTGACAAAGGTGGACAAATGGAAGGAAGGCTGTGTATTTCTTCTGGCCCATCGAGTTTTTTGGATAGAAACTACATCCTTTGTAGTTGATGAGATGAGGCCCACCGCAATTGGTGAATTTGGCAGGTGTGATTGTAAGCTTGGCACAGGAGTTAGTTGGGTGATTTTCATCACATTTCAGACATCTATAGTCAGTCCTACATAGCTTTTGGACGTGGTCAAATTTCTGAGATTTGTGGCATTGCCCTTTTGATGTTCTCTTTTTGTGGGATTCAGAAGTAATTCTGAGACCGCAGGTTGACGTTAATTCGTAGATTTGTTTTCGGGTGTTATTAATTTCCACGAACACAACTGGGATTGGCTTTTTTTGTCCGTTCTATACATCCGACTCACCTTAACTGGTGAGTGGGATGTACACTTAAAACATGATTGATAAGGTCTGTTGAGATCTCTTCTGAGGTGATACATTCAGTGACTCTTCTAAGTACCTTCAGGATTCTTTCACTATTCAGGGCAAAGGTATGGATATTGTAAGTTTGGACTGTCCATAACTTTAGTTAACTGATGGTAATCGCTAACTGTGGTAGGCTGAATTTTATGCCTTCATCCTTATTTATTTTATTTTATTTATTTATTTTTATTTATTTTTTTTTTTTTTTGCCCATGAGTAGGCAATATTTTGATCTTTAATGATTTGTGTGACCGAAGTCCACTCTTCTTTGTCGCGGAGAATGACTGGAGGAACCTTGTCATTCTTACATGGCGCATACTTTATAGGAGAGACATCCTCAATATGATCTTAAGTCCTTCGTCGTTTACTGACATGTTCCTCCTGTGAATTCAACTGACGAAGCTCCTTAGGTGGAGAGACTATTAAGTTTATATTTCCATCCTCTGTACCAGCATCGTCACCTTCCAGGTCACTTACCAATGAATATGGATTTAAATATCCCGGTCACTCGACCTCAAACTTCTTCAACAACTTTTTTAAAAGGTTCAAGAGATTGATGTCGGTTTATATTTTTGATTAAGTCGTCTGAGTTTAAGTTTTCCATGTGAAATTAATTTCACATGGAAAGAACTGAAATTAATTTCAGTTCTTACCTGTTAATCAGCCACTAATGCTCACAAATACAGAAGTAAAGATCGAATAGGATCAATTACTCTAAACACTGGTATGATACTAAGGTTATATAACGTTCACATTCACAATCACCTTCCACCATAATCAACTACATCTTGTCAACATCATAAACGCAGTGCTAAGACTGCAACTGTATTTTCCTGCAACGTGTAAAATTGCCGATATCATTCCAACACACAAACCAGTTAAAGACTTGCAGTTTCCTTAAACTACAGCTCCATCATCTTATATCCAATCTAGAAAAAATTCTGAAAAAATCATCCTATCTAGATTGCAAGAATCAACAGATAAATTAAACATCATTCCAAATGAACAATTCGGTTTTCGACGAAACCATAGTACAGTTCAGCAAATCCATCAACTTGTTGATACAACCAATAAATTTAATACTTTTAATTAATTAAATTACCTCAGTTACAGATCATGCAGATAAAGATCAGTGGAATAATCTCTACCAAACGTAATATTCCAGCTGTAGTTCCACAAGGCTCATTGATGGTTCCGCTTTTGTTCTCGGTCCACATGATCCACAAAATTCTATGACGACCATCACAGTTTTATACGCAGACGATACTGCAATATTATCAAGATCTCTCGGTCCTTATCTAGTAAGCAGATGACTACAAGACAGCATGGCTACGCTGGAAAATAGTTCTCTGTTTGGAGGCTTCAAATAAATCCTCAAAGAAACCCAGCCATACTCTTCACCAGAAGGCTAGTTTCCAAAGTAGCTATTCAACTCATCATCATCATGCTTGTCCAGGATTTAGGCCCTGCGTCGCCTGTTCGCCTTAGAAGTCATCATTGAATCTCTTAAGAGGACGTCCTGGTTTTCTTTTTCCTAATGATTTATAATTTAAGGCTTGTTTTGGTAATCTTTCTGTTTTCATTCTTTCAACGTGTTCCATCCATTTATGTTTATAATATTTAATTTTTTCAATTACTGATTCCTGGGTTAATCCTTTCATAATTTCTTCATTTCTTTTGTGATCGAATAGAGTATACTTTGCAGTTTTTCTCATAAACTTCATTTCAGCATATCCAACTCTTTATTGATAAAATCCGACAGCAGAAGACTTGATCACCGAGAGCAAAATCACCTTAAGTGAATGGGACATCGGTCTCTTCTTATTTTAGCGAGAGCAACTATTATCAAAACCGCGATCGTCTTTGCATTACTACGTCATTTATTTTACAGAACCCATCATCCTTTCAGGGATTAAGCCCAATGGTCTGTTCAGGTCATTCCCTATTTTCGTTGATCGTCCCTGACTTCAATGTCCTCCAATTGGGTGGTATCGGGGTGACTTTTTGGGTAGTCTTGAATTCCATTGTTTCAATATGTTCGATGCACTTCTTTCGGCATTTGCATAGTTTGTCCAATACTGAGTCTATTTTTAGTTTTTTACGTATTTCTGTGCATTTTTTTGTTGTTGTTCCAGAGAGAGAACTACAGAAGATTTGTATAAACCTTTACTTTAGTGCTTTTGGAACCACCGCGTGCGAGAGATCGAGCTTCAACATTCTCTCTCTTATTATAAGATAGATTGGACTTCCTAGTGTTCAGATATCGCTTCTGAATACCATCGCATTCGTTAAGAAAATCCTTATCTCCACTCACTTAGCAACCATCTACTCAAATACTATCTAGGATATTCAGTTTGGTATAAGTAACTACAAAAGAGCACTTGCAGAAATTATCCCCACATACTGAGTACATACAATCTTATTAGCCAGTTACCAGTCAAAGGAGTGTATTTATTATCTCTAAAATACAAACAACTGCAACCAGAAATCTTCCACTTTCATGACCACATAGCGGAATTTTCATATGGATACAGGAATCTTTTCCAGTAACGTCTACAAACTTCGGTTACCCTTCCAGGCAAAATCTGTCTTGGAAGGTAGCAAGTGGGAATTTACCAGTGAAATGGATAAAATACAGCAAATTTCGCACAATCAACCCAGTGTTCTCCTTGTGTGGATTGCTTGACAAAATCAACCACTTTTTCTATTGCTGTCCTTTAATAAGATGTATCTGGTTTCGCATTTGTATGGTCCTGCATATCCTCATGCTAACAGTGGAGGAAGTCGTTGCAGTTTTCTCTCCAAATCACTAGCAAAACCAAAACCATCATCTTTCTTATTACAGAATTCAAGTAGCATTTATGGAGAATCGGAAAAAACGGGATATACAAAGCCCAGCCAGCAAGTTATGCTCCATGTTAATCGGAGCATTCTATAGTTCTGTCTCGAAATGCCTGCCTTTACAACAATCCATTTTGGGTAACTTTCGGTTCGTCAAGTATTGAAACACACCACAAATAATATGCAGGCGAAGAAATGACAGAATTCAAATTGGTCTGACGCTTCCTTTTGTTTACTTTGAATAATTCAAAACCAGCAAGTTATCCGGTGAATAAGGAATGTCCCTATAAGTGGCAGTCCTATGAAATCCTGGACAGAGAATATCAACTCAACGCTGGCAACCTTGAAGAGGGGAATTCCCCTCATTCCCTCTTCCATTCATATTTCAGGAGCAGCACTGCATCTTGGTAATTCAGATATCAAGATGTTGGAATGAACCTATGGCTGATACTTTGTCGCTGAGGTCTCGGTTATGAACCTATGATATTTTCGAACAAGCTGGGTTGCTTGTGTCGTGGAGAAGAGAAGGAATGATATGTTGTTTACAAAAGCTAAGATGCGTTTTATAAACATTTTAACCTAACAGCTACCTTAGTTTTGTAAAGAATGCTAGTGGGAGGAAAACTTGTTTTATTTGGCTTCAAACATCAGGACATCAGTGATTGACATATAAATAACGAAAGGGACGATATACTTACCTGAACCTTGAGTAGGGAAAAAAAAAGAAAGAAAGGCAGAAATAAATAAATAAATAAATATAAAGAACGGCTTCGGCCACTACTTGGGAAATTGTAAACATTTTATGTACACTAACAGTTGGTGAAAACCGAACTCTTATTTATATTGCAATAGGTCCCCCAGGACAGTATTTTGATCTTTTATTGTTTAATTTCAAGTGAGATCAGGAATGTCTAGTGATTATTTTACTTTACTGTTTTTAATTTTACAGGAACCATCGCCGACAAAAGTGATTTGTGGCAAAGATTGCGCCGAATCAAAGAAAACATTCACGAAGAACGAGGTCAGGCTTATTTATTCACGTAACGACTTCCGTGAAGTAAAAATACGATAACAGATTTAACAATATTTGATTGCTTAAACAAAACCACTCATTGACATTCAGACTAAGTGAATCAGGTTCTGTTGCTGCCGGAAGAAAGTGCATGATCAAAGAAGACGTTGTGTTAGTAGGCCAGTCGAAATGTAAAACAGCTACGTTTACCAGTTGGCAAATACTTGAAATCTTAAAGCCACAGTGTTTTTCTTCTCTTTTTTTCAGAAAGTAGGAGTGTACAAGAGAGTTATTGCAGGTGAAATTCAAAACTTTGTATGAACAAACGTGAGAACAATTTGAATGCTTCAAGATTCTAATTAGGTTCTACAATTTTCGAATTTCTTAATTACGATCTTTCATTATTTAAGAAGAAATAAAAAAAAAATTCTTATTTAGGATTTAAGATATATAAAGTTTTTTTTTTTTTAAATAATACTTAGAGGAGTATGAAATAGCCTATTTTTAACCTTCATTGGTACACCGTTTGTCTATGTAGGAGGTAGATTGTGGCTCCATCTTTCGCTTTGTTCTGTAATTTTAAAAAAAGTAGCTACCTATAAAAGGGTGAGGAGCAGGTTTTTTGCATGGAAAGTGGCTAGTGATTGGAATGCGTTGTCCGAGAGCGTGGTGAGCGCAGAGACAGTGAACATATTTAAGACGGGGTACGAAAAACTGTTTGTGTAACAGTGGAACCTCCCACGATGAGTCTCTGACCTCATGGAGGCTTTTTATAATAATAATAATAAATGATGTTTGGTATATTTCAAGTATATTTGTTATAGGTAGAAGAAAAATTATGGATTACAATACAATTTAGAATCGATATTAATATAACAAACAAGTATTCACATTTCTTACAAAATTAGGATTTATATAGGTTTAAATAAAAGGCTTGATTTTAAAATAGAATGACATTTTTCTGTTTCTATAATGACAGTCCATTTGCACTACAAATATTTTCAGACCCAGTCCTTCATTTACACAATTATCGGCTTTCAATTATTATTTATTTATTTATTTATTTATTTATTTTAGTTCCTGCAAAGTTTTCAATTGGAAATAAACTTTGTAAGCGAAAGAATCACTATTTTGACTGTTTGAATAAGCGGCCGACATGAAGAATGTTGCCACTAGCATCACAGGGGTTAAAACATTTTCAGTAGGATAATGGCAAAGATGATATTATGTTACAAATAAATTATTGTAACTATTTATATTATCGTATACCGATATTTATGCTATTAACATCCGCTCGGTTAGTAGAGTGGCTATGCGTTTCGCAACCATATGCCTGGGAAAGGAATGTGCTGGGTTCGATTCTTGTCGCCGACGTGAGAAGCTTAAGGATCTTTATCTGTTAGCCAAGTTTTAAAGTCCGGAAATCGGGAAAAAATCGATAAAATAAATAAGCAAAGCAGTGTTATGTGATATTCGTTATACATATTTCAATTTATCAATATGTTTTACAATTCCGTTATCGTACTGTTTTAAGTAAGAAAAAAATGAAAATTTAAAGCATCAAGAAAGCCATCATCCTGATAAAAAATAAATGGAACTAAGAAATACGTAACAAATACGAGCGAAACCCGCATCAGATTACTGTTTATATCAAATCGTCCATCTAGTTGCTCGGATGGATGATGTTCTCTAATCAACACGGCGCAAGTTCAAAAATTACTTGGAAATGAATATACGTGATTGTCTTTAAGTTAGAGATGAATCTGTCTTTTTACTCAATATATCACATCTTTGATATCTCAGTTACTGCATCATTTCCATATCCCTTAAATATTTACGAAACCAGATCTCTGCACAATAGTCCAGGTCCTGCCTTATCAGTCCACAATCAGTTCGGTGTTTAGACTCAAGTGTGGAAGGAAATGTCATCACATATTATAATACATGTACCTTTAAACGTGAGTCTCTAATTCCCATTTCTCCCCCCTATATATCATGTCCTCCATCATATAGAGCGCACTTTATTAACTCGTTATCCTATGTTCCATTTCAAATAGTCAAAATGTCCAACTTTTCACTTGACAAAATAAAATCGAAATCCCCATTCATCCTCCCTCCTACAGAATCATTCGGTTCAAATTCCACTAAAGCGACATCATATCAGAATTTTTTGCTATTCTACCATTTTGCTTCTCTCCCAACCATTGTATTTATATCCATTGAAATCTTGGACTACATTGCAAATATATCAATTAAACTTCTCCGAGGTCCAATATACTGTACGCCACACTGATTCTCTCAACCCATCATCTCCTTATCAAACATCATCTGCTACCCAATTGTATCAAAGACGCGCTCTGGTTAAAAAGATCTGGCTTCCAATTCCATCTAGGAATTGGAAATATCCTTCTAATTTTCTTGTAATGATAAGTAAGTCAGTAGAGAAAATGTTTCCCTCAGAACTCCAGTTTATCTTCTCCAAAAAGAAGCAGAGCGGTAAGAAAAACAGACACAATAGTGTTGCATCATAACATTATTTACTCGGCCGTAATGCTAAATGACAATTGTTCTGGATTTCTCTTCTTCCATTTTCTATATGTGTTTTCTCTTTTCTTGAACAACAAAGTTAAGGGCACTGTTACCTCCTCCTCATATTTCTCTAAATACAGTACTAATATCGCATCTGATCCTGTAGCCTGATTAACATCAAGCTTACTTACCCTTCCAAAGATTTCGTGCTCATCAACTTCAAGTCTCTTATCATCCCCAACTGTTGTATTCAAGACTGCTTTCCTTTCCCTATCAAGAAATACATTGATGAAATTCTTATTCAGTATTGCCAGTATTAGTTTCCTTTTTTTGTGTGTTTTATCATCCTCGTTCAACTGTTGGCTATTCTCCTGCTATAGCAACCTATAGCAGGAGAATAGCCACTTTACTATAGCAACCTACTTCTCATTTTTTGAGATTCCGACGACATTTACAAACTCCCATTTTCATTTTCATAACTGAGAATATTATCTCTCCTTTCACACTCAATACCAATATACACAATCCTCCTTCTTTTGATATTAATGATAATCTGCGAGAGTTTATCTCTCAGGTAAATTACATGCTTAAAATTTAGGCAAGAATATTTGTAAAAAAAAAAAAAATGTGGTAAATGTACTTCTTAAATTTTATATTTCATTTTATATTTTTATTATTTTATCTTTATTTCATTTATATTATTCTATATGTTTATATTTTTTTTTACCTGAGAGATAATAGAATGTCAAAATCATTATTATTGGTAGCAGCAGCAGTAATAGAAGAGGGTTCCCCAAAGGGTTTTGTGCAATATAATAACTTAAACTTTATAAATTTTACGAACTTACGGTAAACGCATTGGAAAGTTTAGTTATTGGAGTTTTTTCTTATTCATTAGTTGTGTGAATTCGGATTATTTTATCTTTTTTTTAAAGATTTAATTTCCGAATTAAAATGCAAACATAAAAAAAAATAGTAAACTGTCCTATTGTTAGTAGAACATAAGTCCACTTTTATTATACAAATTATTGAAACAATTACTGTGTTAAAATAAAAACTGCAGTTTAATATAAATCTAAATAATGATTACGTTTCGACCTTCACATTAACATTATCATCTGGAGTATACACATATATACAAAGAAACAAGCTACACCGAAATCTTCATGGTTTGCTATAAAAGTAAGTTAATTTAGTCACTTAAAACTACTGGTCTGACCTCTGGTGGAAAAAAACAACTTTAGTATACCATGTAGATTGTAGTGTAGCTTGTTTCCTTATTATGTGTATACTCCAGATGATAACCTTCTTTGAAGGTCGAAACGTCGAGTGATTATTTTAGTTTACATTAAACTGAAATTGTTACCTTAACACAATAATTGTTTCCATAATTTGTATAATGAATTTTGATCACGGTGCAACCATGGAGGAAAGGATAACCCTACTTTTCACATGAATGGCAAAGTTAACCGCCATAACAGCCAAACGTGGGGTACAGAAAAGCCTCAGGAAGGTTTGCCAACATGACCAAGATTCTCCAAAAGTTTGTGAAGAGGTCATTCTTTGAATGATCTTAGGGTTAGGATTACAAATGCAACTCATTCAATCACTCAGTGATTGAATGCAACTCATTCAATCACTGAGTTGAGGATGATAAATGTTTTCATAGAGTTCGAAAATCGGATTGAACAGTTCATCACACATGATTATGATGTGCCTGAAATGTCTTGCATTTTCAATCCTTTCTTTATTGAAGAGAACCTGTGTAGGTCAGTGGAAGTGGTGTTTGCACACTTCAGTGCTAAACTACTCGAAGATGGACTTAAGTTCAAGTCAAGTCGCCGACTAGAGGAACTTTTTCTAAGCCTTTTTTAATAAAAGGAACGAGCAAGCGGGAGTTTTTCTCCCCTAAACTCGGATTTTTCGTCCCTTAAACTCAAGAAAATCGGCCGTAGAATCCACACTATTTCAGACATTAAAAATATTGTGTTAGGGTTAGGGGCTGGTTAGTGGTTAGAGGTTGTTGACCCGTCTCTTCACTGCTGGCCGCTTAAATTAGTGAAAATTTTTTAGCCAGCTATCTCTAATTGGCTAGCAGTTGTGATTGAACTACCCATTCAGTCTCCGAAAGTTATACCCCTATACGGGAATGAAAGGAGTTAACTGATTTTTTTAATGTTTTTTTGAAGAGTCAGTAGTCTAACAGACATTCTTCATTCTCGAACTAGAAAGGTTAAATCTTTTAATGAACACGTTTTTTAACACCAGGAGGGCACTTGATTGGCCACCTCGGTCTCCTGATCTAACGCCATTGGAATTTTGTGTGTGTGTGTGTGTGTGTGTGTGTGTGTGTGTGTGTGTGTGTGTGTGTGTGTGTGTGTGTGTGTGTGTGTGTGTGTGTGTGTGTGTGTGTGTGTGTGTGTGTGTGTGTGTGTGTGTGTGTGTGTGTGTGTGTGTGTGTGTGATCGAAACGGTTGTCTAAGCATCAAAACCTCGTTCTTTGGATGATCTTAGGATTACAAATGCAACTCATTCAATCACTGAGTTGGAGCTGATAAATGTTCTCACAGAGTTCGAAAATCGGATTGAACAGTGCATCACACATGATTGCAGTAATGTGGAACTTAGAACAAACCTGAACTGCATAAATAATTAAGTTTTTGAATGGTGTTCACTCCAAGTTTGTAACAACGTAAGTTATTAAAGCTAAAATCTCCAGAAGGACTTTTGGGACGTTATTTAAAGTTCAGCGATATAAACCAAAGAATAAATCTACATTTCAAAGATAAAATGGTACTGGTACTGATTGATTGAAAAATATCCCCTAGCGGGATTTGCGGGTAATTAGCATAGCCAGAAACCCTTGGATCCTGAAAATATCACTGAAAAAATGCATTTCCATTTTCAACGTGTAACTAAATATGAAAAGGTACATTTATAAACCATTAGATTTACTTAAAAAAAAGGAAAAGAAAGAGCTGTTTATTTTACTAAGAAATTTAAAGAAATGTTAAGATATCCATATTTAATAATAAATATTTTTTATTTAAAAATATTTATTTAATTTAAAAAAATTATTTAAAACATATTTTGATATTAAACACGAAGATAATATTTAACAGATTGATATCTTGAATTGTATTTGTCTAATATTTTTTTTTTGTCATTAAATTCAGAGTTTAAGTTCAACACACAAAACTTAATGCACTTGACACATTGTATTAAACAATTTTATTTGACACTTCATTTATTTTCACTTAAAAAATGGAAGAAATGAACATAAATAATCCCGCGTGCTGTTCAGAAGTGTCTGATCATGCAGATCGCGTTCTCAACCCCATGACAAATTACTCAGCTGAATTGAACTTCACCACCTAAACAGATTAATTTCTTTATTTTCACTGATGGAGTTTGTTAGAAAAGTCCTGGCATTTCACGACCCGAAATGACGTGTTGTTTCCTCTGCAGTAAAAGAGGTCATCGATGTTAATTTTCACCTCGAAGCTTCTGGGAGCCATCAGTTGCCAAATCCTGTCCTATCACGCCAGTTAAGTTATGAGTCCAACTGCAGATGTCGCTTATGTACAAATACATTTATATCCAGGTTCGTAAAATCGTTCTTCTCAGTGTATAACAGTCCCTTTGTGACCTCCAAAACCGATGCCTTTCTCCAATACAACGCCGAAGACCACACGTCCTTTGAGATCAACTTTAGGCTTAGGTATAGCTACTGGAAGTAATGGGGACACCACGGACTTCAGGATTCCACCCAAGGGAGCAAGAGGAATCGCACCTCCACCGAGATTCAAGGATATACCTTTGCCTGGACTTCCAGAGACTCCGATATCGATAATTCCTGTCCGTCCAGAATCGTAATCTTGACCTCCGCCACCACCACCACCATATCCGTCAGTCTGGTATGACTGGGTTGGTGGAGGAGGAGGTGGTGGGGGATAATAGGAATATGAAGGGCCACCTCCTCCTCCTCCTCCATTACCTCCCGCAGAAGCATATTGCTGTTTGGGATAATACTGTGGTGGAGGTGAGCCTTGCTGATACTGCTGCTGCTGGGGTCCTTGCGAATACTGTTGTGGAAGTCCTTGTGGATACTGCTGTGGAGGCCCTTGCTGGTATTGCTGTGGTGGTCCTTGTTGGTACTGTTGCGGGGATCCTTGATATTGCTGTGATGGTCCTTGCTGATACTGCTGGGAGGGGGGTCCGTCTTGCTGCTCTTGTTGATACTGCTGGTACTGTTTATATTGATAATACTGCTGCTGGGCTTGTGGCTGTGGAGGGGGCCCTTGCTCGGATGGTTGCAGCTGGTTGTATCCTCTCGGACCGTCACTCGGTCCAGCCCGGTTTACCAAAGCTGCCGGCGCTATGCTGCTCTGTGTTTTTTTGGAGGATTTCGAGAACGTTTTGGAGAGATTAGCCGTGGTATTCTCGGACGTTCTGCGACTGCTCTCCGAACGGACGAAGTCACCTCCGCTCGCGGAACTTCTGGTGCTGGTCTGTGGCGCCACCTTTTTTTTGGTTGACTTCTTGCGTTTCACTTTGATTTCCACTTCTTCTTCATCATCATCGTCATTGTGATGATCATTTTCTTCTTCGTTCTCCTCCTCCTCCTCCTCCTCTTCGTCGAATTCGACCTTCTCGTCTTTCGGGGTCTTCTTGGTGGACGATTGGGGGTGTGCTATCTGCGCTGCCCCTTCCACAGGCGCGAACACTACGAATTGCGGAGTTCCCTTCTTCGCGCTTTTCGAAGCCGACAAAATCCTGGCGAGAATGTCGCTCGTCGACGCCGAAGTCGTGGAGATGGGTTCGCTCTTCTTAGTCGGCACGTAGTGAACCACGTATAGCGGATCGTTGCCCGTGGTGCTGTCGTCGCCGTCGACGATCGAACCGGTCACGCTGGCAGTCGGGTCTCGCCTGTCGATTCGAGACGGACCGTTGCTGGCATCGTCGGAGTTGACCCTCACAGTAATTACCGACTTCGGATCGAATTCGAAGTCACTTCGGTCCTCGATTTGAGGAAACAAAGGATGAAGCGGGTTGTCTGCTCCGTCCTGCAAAGAGAAGAGGAGGGTTACAATGAGAGCACATCAAAAGAGAAGAAATTAGCATCGGGATGAGCCGATGCTAATTTCTGTTAACAATACTTTTGTTAACAGGCGCGTTCGGTTTTGTGTGAATGTAAAATTCCACGTTAAAGTAGGGATATGATGTACAGAAAGAGGATGTCTGTGTAGGTCGTGCAAACATTGCCGTTATTGATACTAATGTACGTAGGCTGTTCAATAAGTAATAAGACTATATTTATACAGAAAACAGATTACCTTTAATCGTCATCATTTACATGGTATCTTTCGAAGTAACTACCGTGAGACGCGATGCATTTGTCCCAACGTTGCGTCCACTTATCAAACACATGTGAGAGTCCGTTTTTTGAGAGTTCTTTCAAAACCGCCTCCACAGCTTTTACTGCTTTCGATTTATTGCTTTCGAAATGGTGGCCTCTTAGTGGTTTCTTGAGCTGAGGAAACAGCCAGAAATCGCACGGTGCGAGATCAGGACTGTATGGAAGGTGTGGTAGGATATCTGTGTTGTTCTTCTGCAAAACGTCCACTACACAATCAGCAATATGTGGCCTTGCATTATCGTGGTGCAGTAAGAAGCCATTCTTCAGCAATGGATGCTTCCTTTTGACGTGCTTGATGATAATCGCTGCTGTGTTGATCATTGTCTGTGATGGACGTTGAAGGTCTTCCCTCACGTTCAAGATCTTCCGCATTTTGCCTTCCTTCCTTAAAAGTTTTATGCCAGCGAAAAGCACTTGCCCTCGACATTGCTTCATCGTGGAAAGCTTCGCGTATCATGTTAAAAGTGTCCGATGCCGATTTTTGCAAACGCACACAAAATTTAATCGCATAACGCAGTTCCAAGGACGCTTTCCATTTCGAAGACTGGTGCCTAGCAGGCGCGCCGAAACAAGTTTAGGTTTAGTCACGTGACACTCTGGCACATCAGCCCGTATACGCCATCTATCAACCTCTTTTGTTAATACAGACAGCAACATTTCTTTATTCTACAGAAATTCATATTGTCATGAGTGCTTTCGCCACAGTAAAATTAGTCTTATTACTTATTGAACAGCCCACGTACTATAGGTTATGCAGTACTTCGCGTGAGTGTGATAATAATCATAACAAAACCATTTCTGGACGTTTTAAGTATTTTTAGAAAAGGTCAGAAGACTATTGAAGGTGAAATCTCAACAGTAAAAGTTTGACGTGTAGGAGTAAAGCTAAATCAACTGAAAATTAGTGTATGTACTAACGTCAGCCAGGTCATGCTCAGAGAGAATTTAAGCATGCATCATGTCTGCGCAAGTTTTTGCAACTTCTGCCGATAATTCTAGAATGTTATCATCAACCTCACTTTTGGAGCATTTCAGTTACAAATGCTCTGGAGATATGCTGAGCAACTTTCATAAAAGTTAGAAATTCTCCTGCGGCTTCGCTGTATTGAAATCCATATTGTTGATAAGAAAATACCGTAGTTGGGATCAAGTAGTACAGAAGTTGACTGTTGAGGAATTTGTAAATTATGAGATTATATAAATTTGTTTCCCTTTTTTGGGACTGGGAATAGGTTAGATATGGCATAATTTCCAAGTTGCAAGGCATCCAGTGGATAAGGAGAGGGTGAGAAAACCATAAGATAAGATTAGCTGTGGAGACCGAAGGAATTATGATAACGGGGGAAGTATTTGGTGTAGTATAGGAAGAAAAAAATTTCCTGATTACTAAAGTAAGATTTATGGAAAGATATTTCCAAGAGGTCTGTTTGGACCTTTTGTGGAATGGAAGAAATCGAAGCCATAAAAATTAACAAGGGCACAAATGCATGACTACCATTTCGGTGAAGCAAAGTAAATTTTTCATTTTTTGGCTTTTCAAAATTTTTGAACTTTTAATTGTAACTGCATCGCCTAGTTGAAAAGACTGTTGGCTAAAAAGAAACGAATAATCAGAATTAGTTATTCTGAAAAGTTAGATAATCACCAGTTTCATTGGATTCATAAACTATTTATGTAAGATCTGATATTTATTTGATATTTTTCAATGTATATCGCAAAAGCTGAAGCCTTCGTAGCTCAGTTAAACCTAGAATCTGGTCTAATTCGGAGGTGGAAGATTTTTTCCTCTCTAAGGGTTTGTTTGTCCCTCAAAATAGGCAAACCCGCCATAAGAACACACGCAACAGTCGCATGACAATACGGGAAAAAGGATTAATCATTCTGTTCCATCGGATTTGGTTTCGAACGCCTGCAGGTAAAGCGTGGGTCTATGAGTAAGCCAAAATCTGAAAGGATTGTAAAAATTGTGTTTAATCGTGTTGTTAAAAATTCCCATTAAGATCTACCGTTCTTAGAATAGATTCAATGATAGTACAGTAGTAGTCGTATTGTCATATTTCAATTAAGTACGTTGTGGTATCACAATATAGTCGCAAAGTGTTATATTTTCTAATTTTTATTATTCCAGATTCATATATGTTTCTTTCTTTATTCATTTATCAACATCAATTTATTTATTTATTGTAAATAAAAAAAAAGAAACCGAAATACGATTGCAGTCTTCAGGAAAGACTGCCAACCACACCCTATATTAAAAAAAAAAAATATATAATAATAAAAGATTTGTGATGCTGTATTTGCAAAAAAAAAAAAAAAAAAAACTATATATATATATTCAGTCACAGACCCTGATATTGTCTTGTGAGGTGTCTGGCGCACTTCAGTGAGCTCCGAAAATGATTAACAGCTTAATTTAAAAATTCAGGAATTTAGCAAGAAACGCTGAAAACAGTTTCGGGATTTAAAAAAGCGAATGCTGGTCTCATATGCTACTAGTGAATTCAGTGACGTCAGGGGAGAGAGTATGGCAGACAACTACGGCCCTCTCATGATTCTGAATCCTAACATCGACTTTGTTAGTGAGTTCCATTTTCTTGAGTTGAGGGTTTAAAAACTAGTTTCTGAAAGGGTGAGGGGGGGGGGTGAAGACCGCCTGTTCGGAGACTAGAATGCGACCTATAACAACCTTTCTTCTAGAGGTCTAGCTATAGAGACAAACGCTATTTCCACAGGGCTTATACAGACCTCCAGTTCTGGATATTTAAACTAATGTAAGTTAACTTGGTTTAAAAATTATAGAATGATTTTTGAGAAATGAGAATGTTGCTTACCATTCTTCTGAAGTCACTTGTTTGTCGCGCTGCGGATGGAAACACAGTTTCTGCACTCACAGCCCAAGCAACCACTCCTAAAGGCAGAAAAATCAAAAGAAAATGTTACATTTCAGATATATGTTCTGTAATAGCGAAAGAAAAGCGATTTATTCAGAATATTGGTTGTTTATAAACGGATAATCACAGTTTTTGCATGACATCGAATAACGAATTTAGGCACTCAATCCTTCACATCTTAATACAATTTAAATTTAATAATAATCCGATATACAGCAAAGAGGACAATCATATCAATATATCAGTGAATTTAGATTTCGATGGATACCATTGAGATCGCCGTAAATCTATAATTGATTTAAAGTAGTTATTTCGTTCTTGATTTTTTCTTTTAGATTTTTTTTTTAAATTTCGGGTTATAATCATGGTATGTGACTTAGTAAATGCATGTTGCATAATTCTATAACATACACATCGCATTTTTAAAATAAAACGTTAAAACACTGAAGTAATATATTAAATATCTTAGATAAATACCTTAATTTGAAATTCAAAAAAATGTTGCTGCAGATGTTGATAGAATTGACAATGTTGCCAGTTTATTTTTTAAAAACAAAGCAAATATTAACACTCGGGAGGTCGAATCTGATCTGACAGATACATGCTAATTGTTAACATGAATATTCTTCTTTAGCCTATCTATTGTATAATTTGAAGGTCATGAGTAGCTGTGCATTCATATGTTACGAGTGATATTCCGCACTTTTGTTGCTGTCAGTTTGGTTTAACACGTATTATGCAAAGATTTGTGATATTTGACCTGCGGAGGTCGCGGCAGATCTGACAGATATTTGCTTATTTTGTAACAAACATTTTTATTCTTTATATTTCTTTGTTTCAATAATTTCTAGATTGTAACTGAAAATAAACAACCATCATGTATTACTGAAATAGAGAGCCAAAGGCTTATTTTTATCATACATATCCTCTAGTCTAGGTGATGTGCTTTACATTTATTGAAAATACTAAGGATATATATCTGTAGCTTGTTCCACCTTTGCAACGAGTTGCCCAAAGTTGCACTATTTATGCTTGTGTCCGCCTAAACTTTTAGTTTCTATATTTTCCGCACGAAACTCTGGAAATAATATTGAAATAATGTTGGTTTCAATATTCATCATACATATTTCTATCATACATATCCTCTAAGAGATGTGCTTTACATTTATGGAAAATACTAAGGAAAGAAATCTGTAGCTTTTTCCACCTTTGACGAGTTGCCCAAAGTTGCACTACTTATGCTTGTTTCCGTCAAAACGTTTAGTTTCTATACATATTTTCGACACGAAACTCTTGTAATTTCTATATTCGGCTATGAAATAATGTTGGATACAATATTCATATAAATATAAGGGCCCCTCCAAACAGCCACACAGCAGCCGTCATAACATGCAAACTAGCAGACCATTATTTCACAGCATTGCAGTTACACACTGAACCAGAACCCATAAAAATCACTGAGACTACACAACAGTATCAGAGCATTGTAAACGAAGCAATAGTGAACGAAGAAATCAGAAAAACAGACTGGATGCAGATAGCATCTTTAGACTCTGCTGAAGCTGTATATAATAATCTTAAACTTGCATTTAACAAAATATACAACAAAGCATTAACAAAAATAAAAATACGCCCCCAAACGAAACAAAATCCATGGATAACAGACAACATACTAACAGACATACAAAGAAAAGATGCCCTATGGAAACAACTTAAGAAGTCACCGAACAATATCGCTTTAAAAACTGAATACAAAAGAAAACGGAAACTCCTAACAACCCAGATTCGAACGGCAAAAAGAAACTATTACAGCAACAAATTAACAACAGCACAGAACGACATAAAGGAAACCTGGCACCTGATTAATGAAATGCTGGACAATGTACACAGAACCACTGCCACAGAAACAATAAAACACAGCTTTGCCTGCGACCCCAAATCCCTTAAACAGTTGGCAAACAACTTTAATCAGCACTTCGTGAACTCTGTCCAAAAGCTACAAGAAACAACCTTTCCTCACACACACGAACATTCTCCACTAGGTCCACGAGCAACCCAGTCGATGTGGTTCCCCACAGTAACAAAAGAAGAACTATCACTGGCAATTCAACAAATTAATCCTAACAAAGGACCGGGGATAGACGGAATCAGACCAAAAGACATCAAGAAACACTCAACCGACCTACTCCCAGTTATACAAAAACTGTTAAATAAAATCTTCGAAACGGGACACATACCTGAAACACTGAAGACTGCATTAATCACACCCATACACAAACAGGGAAAAAGAAACATAATAAGTAATTACAGACCTATCGCCACGCTGCCTGTAATCAACCAAATCATGGAGCGCATTGTACATCAGAAACTCTCCACATACGTTGAAAAATTTCAAATCATACCCAAAACACAATATGGCTTTCAAAAAAATAAAGGAACAGCAACACTCCTGGAAGATTTCGCAGACCTAATAAACGCTGCATTGGATAAAAACAGAATAACATTAGTGGTATTCATTGACCTAACAAAAGCATTTGACACACTTACATATAAAACCTTGTTAACGAAACTTACCCATATCGGAATTGGAGGTCGTCTACTCCAGTGGTTTAAAGCATACACGAAAAACAGAAAGCACACCACGCGTATAGGATCAGCACACAGCAAAGAGGTACAAGTAACCTGTAGAGTACCGCAAGGAGCTGTCCTATCTCCCATTCTATTTAACATATACACACACGACATAAGCCAACTCCCCCTAAAAAGTAAAATCTTCCAGTATGCAGACGACACTGCCATAGTATCCATTCACAACACTGCAAAAATCGCTTACAAAAATATGCAACACGACATTAATCAAATCACTAACTGGTTAACCGAAAACGGCATATATATAAACCCTGGAAAAACAAAGCTAATGATATTCAAAAACCCCCAAACCCTGCCCATAGAAACAAAATATCTCACTATCAAACATTCATCCTCCTATACACAAAGTGCAGAACCTAAAATCACAACCATCACACAGGTGAAAACAACACGCTACCTTGGACTTCACTTCGATGCAGATCAAAGTTGGAATAGCCATACAAACTACCTACATACCAAGCTTAGGATAATAGCAAGCAAACTATACAGATTAAAAGACATTGTCCCAACCCACATAAAAATACTAATCTATAAAGCATTATGTGAAAACATTTTAAGATATGCAATCACATCATACGCATTCTGCGCAGACTACAGACTTAACAGGCTACAATGGTTGCAAGATAAAATGATAAAACTGATATTCTGGGAACAACCCACTCTTATGCACGAAGCACGGACAAAACACAAAATATTTAAGGTGAAACAATTACGCCACTACACAGTCATGTTAAAACACTACTACAGTCCAACATATAGAGTAACCAGAACAACATATCAAATAACAAGACCACAGTCAACAAACTACATAACATATAAGTACAACAATCACTACGGCAAAAGCCACCCGAAACTTCTATAAAGCATTATGTTCCTAGGTTTCTGTTGTCAAACTGCCGTTCGACAACAGAAACCTAGGAACATACAGAGAGCTGAAACAGGCACTATATAAATATTATAGCGAGAACGAAAATTAGAGCAATTCCTGTTTCTCTCTCCCCCACCACACACACACACACACACACACACACACACACACACACACACACACACACACACACACACACACACACACACACACACACACACACACACACACACACACACACACACAAAAAAAAAACTATGACAACCCCCCCTCTCCAAAAACTATCACTACAAGAACACAAAGCAACAAACACACCATGTCTAAATCCAACCCTATTTTCACAAAAAAAAAAAAAAAAGTTAAACTGTAATAGCAGTCGAAGTCTTTCAAGCATGTACCAACAAACAGTAAAATCAACACCTGGCTTGTGACCACTATAGGAACACAACCATAAAACCACCACCCTCTGTCATCTATTATCTTCCTCAGATAAGCTCTGCTAAGCTTCGAGGAAGAAAATTACTAACTTGCAAGTATCTGTTATACACACTTGTAATGCGTTATAAATATTATATACATATAATTACTACAGCAACTATGTATGCAATTCATCTGAGACATAAAAAAAAAAAAATCTATCTAATCCTTATTGTAAATACTGTAAATATTATTATTGTATGTAACTTATACTGAGACATAATGAAATGTAAAAAAAAAAAAAAAAAATTATTATTATTATTGAATTGTGTGTGTATGCTGCATTACTGCATTGTATCGTGAAATGTGTGCACATCGATGCCAATCCATATTTAGCTAGTTTAAAAAAAAAAAAATGTATACTCATATTTATAAAATGTACACTGCATTTTGTATATCAAATTTTCGTACTGTACAGAAAAGATAATATGTTTTTCATTGTGTGTGTGCAGATACTCTGTGTGATAGTAAACCTTATCATTTTCATTGTAAAAACAAAAACAAATAAGTCGTTTATAAAAAAAAAAAAAAAAAATATTATTATTATATTCTAAATTCAAAAATTCTGTATAAACCTTATTGTAAATATTGTAAATATTATTATTGTATGTAATTTATACTGAGACATAATAAAATGTTTTAAAAAAAAATTATTATTATTATTATTATTATTATTATTATTTTATTTTATTTTTATTTTTTTGCATTTTAGCACATACTAGTAATGAATGTATCTCTCAGATACACCTCGTCCGACGCTGCAAAATTACGACCTCAACCTCCCGAGTGTTAAGGAAATATTAAACAGATAATTTTACGTCATCTTCATTATGTAAGAAACACTAATTCATGACGTAATGCTTGGCACGCGACGCTACAGTCAGTAAATCACTTGATACTATTACTCGAATGTAAACATTTTATTCCTGTGTGTTCATTTCAATTTTTTGAGACTTATGCATTGTAAGTTCCTCGGATGAACATTTTTATGCTTTTCGTTATGCCTTTATCTTTTGTTTTACTAATTCTCAAAAAGTAAGCATTAATTATTTCTATTCACGAATTCATAATTATTCTCTTTCTCAGCAATGCCCTCCTACTGATGTTCATATAAAACAGTAACTATTGTTTAAAATTTATTATTTCACTCTCTTGATATGGCATTTTATAAAGGATATCAGAACAATAACAATCTCTAGCTTTCCCAACAACTCGCTAGATGGCAGCACAGTAAAACAACATTTACCAGTGAAAGGATTTCACAATAACGTCCATTCAGTGAACTCTAGAAGTGGAGTATTGAAGCAGTGAAGGTCACTAGGTCATTATCCCCGTTGAAGGATAGTTTGATATTAGTGTTCAAGTCACTTCTTTGTAGATGATCTTGAAACTTGAGATATTTGAGCACTGCAAGGTTTATCGTATCAATAGGATGAGTGGAGAGTGCTAGCATTAGCAAAACTGCGAATTGGGTTTGAGGTCAGTGAGAGCAAATAATTTATGAATATGAGAAAGAGAATGGGAATTGCACGCAGTGAATGACACCATAGAAAACTGGAAATCCTATTACAAAGGAAGGAAGGCAGAGAATAAGATGCAATTAGCTGATAAGCCCTCTATGTTAAGCCCCATCAAATGCCTCGGAAATGTCAAATGGAATAACAAAGGATTGTCCAAAGAGATGGTCACTTAGATGAGAAGATCTGTGGATCTTGATTAGTGGAATCCGTACTGGTGGCAACTGATTACTTCGACGGTTTTCCAGGTGTTAAAGTTGATTGTTGTTGACATTCGACGTCACTTTAGACAGCACTTAGGTCAGAGCAATAGGTCGATAATTTGATAACAGACACCTTTCATCTTTCTTTCGAATTAGCTGTGTGAGGGGGGTTGCTTCCATCTCTGCAGGCGGATGCCAGCTGAGTGTACAGTGTAGAGAACATAAAGAACAGGTGCTAATTTAGGAGAACGAACACAGTTGTTACCATTAGGACGAGAAGCCTTCTTTGGTGTCCAGACTGGCAAAAATCTTTCTGATGTCTTTCTTGCGGAGGGCCAAAGGAAGCATGTAATGCAATATAAATGAACTAGACAAAGGAAATGGATACACATTATACTTTTGGATTTTACTAAGGCTTTTGACAGAATACAGCACGGCAGACTGCTGCATAAATTGGAGAAAATGGGTTTGGGTTATACAACATTAGCATGGATAAGAGGAAGGCTGACTGAGAGATATCAAAAAGTGGTATAAAGGGGATCTGAGTCTGCAAGGTCTAAGATGACAAGTGGTGTACCACAAGGATCAGTGCTTGGTCAACTGTTATTCAATCTGTACATTAATGATATTGGAAAGGATTTGACAGGCGACATGCAGCTATTTGTGATGATGCAAAGATAAGTAGAGTAATCATGAATGCTGCTGATATGCAGTACTTTCAAAATGGTTTCAATAGGCTGGAATTGTAGGCATGGGAAAATGAATATCAGTAAATGTAAAGTCATTCACTTTGGCGTGATTAGATATCCGATGTCGTATTATATTGATGGGATTATGCTAGAAGAAACTGATGAGGCTAGGGATCTTAGAGTGTTAGTAGATAGCAAGTTGAGGTTCAGGGGGCCATGTAGAAAGATTGCAAATACAACTCAAAAGATAATTGCAATGCTGAAACGAACTTTAACATGTAAAGATAAGGATGTTATTTTGCCTCTTTACAAGACCTTGATAAGACCTCACTTGGACTATTGTGTGCAGGTCTAGTCTGCTGGTTTCCGTTGTGATTCTGATATATTGGGGAGAGTACAAAGGAGAGTGTTAAAAATGATACCAGGATTGTGGAATACTGATTACGAAGACAGACTGAGAATTTGTAGACTGCAGACAATGGCAAACAGGAGAAAGAGGGGTGATACAATTGAGACTTTCGAACTTCTGAAAGGGTCATACGACATTTCAATTGATGGAATTTTTCAATTTATGGAGGGTGGGGAAAGAACGAGAGGGCATCCTTGGAAGCTGAGAATGAAGGCCGCCAAGAGGGGTGTGAGGGCTAGATTTTTCTCTCATAATTGCCATTGGATATTGTGAGTGCAAGCAGTGTGAATGAATTCAAGAATAAGTATAATAGCTGGTGTATGTAGCCTCCCTCGATGAGTCTCTGACTCCCTGGAGGCCTCTCTTAATATTACTATTACTACTACTAATAATAATAATATTCCAGGTAGTTTGTGGTTTGTTTTGATCAGGAATGAACGACTTGGGTGACAGGAATGATGCCTGGAGATTAGCTTTTTCTTTCAGTAATGCTACAGTAATACCCTCTAGTTGATGTCAGAAGTGAGAGCGCAGATGCGCAGAAAGCATGATTTCTTTTGCTGAACTAACTGCTCTGCAAGTGTTGCGGGCGGCTTAAAGTGTTTTATGTTTGCGAAAAATTTTGCTGCTTTATGGACTTGCCACTCCTCGGTTGGAGTGAGGAATTATCTTAGTTGATTGTGGTTAGATTCCCAGGAAACCTTCCATACTCGGCTGAGTCCTGCTGGTTTCTCTTGGATCATGACATCGGGGTGATTCTTCTTTTTTCCCACGTTTCTGCCTAACCCACGCCTACCATCTATATGCATTGCTGGAAACGAGATTCATCCCAAAAGACAACTTTATCTAATCTTCCATATTTAAATGATGTCTCTCAGAACAGAACTGCAGATGTAATCGGCCATGATTAGGGATAGACATGGATACCTTGACTGGTTTCTACTTCGGATGCCCATACGGAGGAGGACATGTTAGATTGTAGTCTGTTAGAACACTTTCGTCGTGCCCTACTTAAATTCATGCTTTCGTTTCACAGTTTTTCCTCTCTGGGTTACACAAAGTTGGGAAACTGAGTTCCTGGCGACTGTTGTTCTTCCAAGTATTATCCTTTCATTCTTTGCACGTCTTACCTACAACACTCTGCTAGCGAACAGCCAATAATATTCGCAATTTCCTGGATACTATTACCATCCAACCGGTACCCTACAATCGTACCTTTTTCGAAGTCTGTGAGATCATATCAATCAACAACTTATAACGAATAGCATGCCGCACAACTTCAGGCTCATTTATGATGGCACTGCAGTGATAGGAGTGCCACCAGGTGGCACTTCTATCGCTGCAGTAAAATCGCTGCTGTAAAATGTAAAATTGCCCTGTGATTTTAAAATAGCAGATTTTTCAAAATAGTTTGACTGAACTGTGTATATCACAGTTCACTCAAAAATCTATGTATCAGTTAAAATTTTTAGAAAAAAACTTAATTTTTTTTAAAATCAAAAATTAATTTTTTAATTTTGGATTTTAATTTTTAATTCCAAAATAAAAAAAAAACTTTTTTGCTTCTTTTAGCTTTATTTATGATAATGAGAGATTATAGTATTATAAGTATGTTTTTAATGTTACTTGTTGAATATTCTCTTTAGTAAAAGTCACTTAGCAATCAAAATACTTTTCTTATTATCTGTTAAATATTTAATAACAATAATTCCTAGAATTAATAATAAATTAAAATTACTAAACTAAAAAAATATTTTTATATATTTTTAAAATATTCCAACTTTTTAAATATGTTCAAAAGACACCACAAAATAAATATTATACGCAAAATCATGCTTAATACTACGAATAGGATGTGACCTACCCTTGTACCTACTCTTGGAGGGTAATGTGTATATATATATATATATATAATGCAGTAGCCAATGAAGTTCTAACTGAGGCTCGGCCATTGCTGCTACCCTCCTGCCATGATCAGAGCTTTAATAGCTCAATAACACCTTATCCCGACACTGTCCTCTACAGATAACGGGGAAGATGAAAAGCATTCTTGCTTCGCCCCTTTAACCCAGTCCTTATAAGGACGAATAAGATGTGGGCACGGAGAAAGGGAAAAAAAGTCCTTTTTAGGACTTCCAGGGTAACATATGGCAATGCTGTTGCCAATGAAGTTTTAACTGAGGCTCGGCTATTGCCGTTACCCAGCCATGACTAGAGCTTTTTAGCTTGATAACACTCCATCCGCACAGATTTACTTCATTCAGATGACGGGATAAAGAGTCAAGGACTCAGTCCATCGCCCAGTTCTTATAAGAACGAATAGGATGTGACTTCCCCGTGTGGCTGCCGGGATTGCCGGCAACCGCAAGAATTCGTGTGGTTGCCGAGAATTGCACCGACGGTGCAATATATCTTGCTGAAAGAGACAAGGTCAAGAAATGCCACAAAGTAGGAAGAATTGCATTTTCCAGAATGTTCCAATACCTCTCGGAGTACAATGTTCGTTGCACCACAAACGGGGTTCGATGCCAATCCAAAATGAATAGGACCATATCATCACATCGCCACCTCCGAACTTCATAGCTGGGGTTATGCACTCTCGTAAGAGAGGTTTACACCCACACCTGTCCATCTGCTCAGTAGAACTGCTCATTCAACGTGTCTGCCGAAGAATAGCGGTTTTTATCCTTCGTAGCAGCCGTCGGTTATGTTGGGCGAGTGTATGGCGGTCGATCACTGTAGGTAGCACTTGCAGTTGACTCCTTGCTCTTCCATCTCAGTACGGTATCAGTGGTTGTTCACATGAAATAGCCCAATCTGTCAATAATTTGCCGAACAGAAAGGCCTCCTACTACATCTTTCAAACTCCTTTAGTTTCCTTCTCGCAGCCATACACAGTTGCACTGACTTGGGAGCATAATATTCCTTCAATTTATACCGGCTACAAACACATGCTTCGTTACATGGCCCAATGCACCTTGCCCATGGGTGTGTCCTTTGACTTATTTCCAAGCAGTGTATACGTCTTGGGTGAAGAACGGTTCCTATCCAACCATATGACACATTATACATTGAAATAAATTAAAGTTAGCATATCTGCAACTCCATTGAGTCTAATTCGATTTTATTCCAAGATGTGAGGAGGAGAGAGAGAGAGAATAGCCTGAAAACACCCGGAAAACACATCCAATTTAAGAACTTTTGTTTTTATTATACTTATTTTAAAGCCAACTTTTTCAGTTGTTTCATACAATGCTTCTGAGTCTGCATGTATTTCAGTGTGTTTTGATGACACGAAAATCAAGTTATCAGCATAATCTGCATTCTCCAGCAGTGATAACATAGAGCACTTCGGGGGATGATGTAGCCTGCACCTATCCCCGCCTAGAAACTAAAACTTCTAACTAATATCTCACCTCCGATCCAAATGTGAATACCGGTATCCAAGCTTCAAGTTCTTTAATGTGTTAAACACTGATCTACTTGCCCTGGTCAATTTAGTGAAATTCAGTGCTATCAAAACACAGTTCTTCCTTATTTCTGGCAAGAATGCCTAAATCTCCAAACCAGATCAAATTTCTCTTCTTGGGATGGGTTACATCGATAGCCTTTCTTGTCCCAAACACGTCAGCCATAGTTTATATTAGTAAAAAAAAAACAAATTGGTGTGCTGTCCAAAGGAGTCTCCTTCACATATGACTGCAGGTTCACTCCAACTGCTTCTCCGATTTTTCCCTTTCTATAATTAATATACACTAACTACCAATAACTGTCCGGATACCCTTCTTATTTGATGTTACGGAATATTTTTTCCGTAACTTCCATAAATTCCAGGTTTGTTAATAACATAAAAACCGGATGTACAGATAGTAGGAAGCAGTATTTCATCGTAGCAGTCGAATACAGGTCATATAGCAACAGGACGTAAGCTCGGTGACTTCGAGAGAGGCGTTATCGTGGGCATGTCCATACGTGCCATTGCCGCTCAATTGGAGCATTCAGAATCCAATTCAGAACTTCTCCATTTGTTGATCACATCAACAAATAGAGAAGTTCTGCAATCACAGGTGCAAGAAAACACCCATACGACAGCCGAAAATGACTGACAGGAACAGGAGGGTGTTAACACGGGTGGCACGCAAAACCGGCTACAATCGGCACAAACCATCCGTGATGAGTTCCATAGCTTCAATAACACCACGGGAGAGCAGCGGAACACAAGCCAAGCATCACAACAACGAACAAGGCGGCTCGTCTGGACTGGTGCAAAGAACGTATGAACTGGACAATTGACCAGTGGGAAACGGTACTCTGGAGCGGTGAATCAAGGTTCACCTGTTTCCAGTCTGGAGGCAGGGTGTAGAGGCAGCTTGGTGAACGCTTGTTACCAAGTGTGTTGTACCCACAGTATAGTTTGGTGCTGAAGGAGTGATGACTCGGGGTTCGTTCTGCTGGTTTGGAGTGGGACCACTGGTCGTTGTCGTGGTTCCGTTAAGGTAGCTCAGTACCTTGATATTCTGGATGGTGCTGCGTACACTGTGGAGTTTTATGGAACGGGCCCATCACTATCAAGACGACAATGACCCATGCCACAAAGCTGCAGCTGCTGTGGAATGGTATGAAGAGATGGGTGTTCAACGACTGCCCTCCGTACACAGAGTCCTGACCTCAAACTCATCGAACACCTGTGGGAGGAATTGGAGCGGCGATTGAGGTCCAGAGCAGCACGTCCTCGATCTATCACTGGAGGAATGGAAGCGAATTCCACCTGATGTCTGCCGCACACCGGTGGAACCCCCCCCCCCCAAGGGTGTAGGAGGTGATCAAAGCCAAAAGTGGACATACCTGATATTAGGGTTCGCTAGCTGGTATCAATTGTAAATTGCTTAAGTGTCCGGACAATTATTAGTAGATAGTGTATAGTTTTCTAGTGTCATATATCTATAACGGTAGAGCACGGGTGCGTAAATCACTTGGACATGATATTCGATGATTTTACTGTTCTTTTCTTCTGTTTGGTGAACATTTAAAATTTGGTTTGGTTAATATTAAGGCCATGAGTCATGCTCATTTACTGCATGTGTTTCGCGGGATGAAGCCGCTGTCACTTTCATATGACATCGGGTAGTCCCCTAGGAGTTGATAAACCACTATAAAGGAGTTACTTCGGTCTTTCACGGGAACCAAATTCCAGGTCTTTCCAATAGAAAACTAAAGATGTATCGTCTTCATCACTGAGCTACGGAGGCCATCTCGGTTGACATCCATTTTTTCAGTTAAAAGAGCCAATTCTTCCGAGCCACGTGTTTGTTTCCTAAGGAACCCCAATTTAAAACTTTGTCTCACGATTATAACCTCCCCATCTATATACTAAGACTCTCACCTGTTCTACATTTTGGGAATCCCAGAATCATTTAAAAACCAAACTGTTACAATCATCAATCATTTTACTATTCTGGTTTAGAAGAGCACTGTGCTCCTTCAGGAATCCCAGTTTAAAAACTTGTATCACGATTATTATCAACCCCCCCAGCAAGCACACCACCCCTATCCACGCAAATTAACCCTGCGAGGTCATTGACTCCCCTCTGTCACTGAACGCGTGCATATCCGCCGCACGTATTACACTAACCTGGAAACAGTGGCCTGCCGAGACAACTCGTATGTCCCGTAGGCTGAGTGACGGAACTTCTGACTATGCCTAGAAGGTATTTATTACCTGACTTCTTTTTCATTTGAGGACACCTTTTATTTAGATATGAGATTAGGCTCTTTGCGCTCTTTAAAGGTCAATGGCTGCCAGAACTGTAGTTAGACAAGTAGGAAAGTTAACGATGTCTAACATATAATAAAAGTACGTTGGTGTTTCAATCTTCAAAACACAGAAGAATAAAAATTGTTTCTACTTTAGCATCCATCGTCTGCGTTTTCTATTGCATTTTTACTTTGGCTTTCATCAGAGATCATTATTGTTGTTTTCTTACTTTCTTTCATAATAAAAAAGAATAAAGCATAGAAACTTTTCTATTTCATTTTTGAAAAGTTATATATTTTATGTCCTTGATTTTATATAAATGTAAATAAGTTTTTTTACCTTGGGAATAATGTATATTAGGGTTACCAAGTAATTTTATAAACTTGGTCATTTTACTCCTAATCCCAAGTAAGCAAACAGTTAAGTTTGCGCCTGAACGTAGTTCAAGTCTAAAAGTGGTGCAACACTAGGGCAACTTATTGTAAAGGTGGGTAAAATTCTGATCACTATTCTTAGTATTTTCCATAATGTAAAGCACATCTCACTAAGAGATGTATACTGCAATACATCATGGGTGGGGTCACTACCCAGACCGGTTTCAACCTTTTTTGAGGTCTCCTCAGTGAGTAGCTAGACCCTAAAATTTACATTATGGAAAATACTCAGAATAGTGATCAGAGCTTTAACCACATTTACAATGAGTTGGCCTGGTGTTGCACCACCTTTAGACTTGAACTACGTTTCAGGCGCAAACTTAACTGTTTGCTTACTTGGGATTAGGAGTAAAATAACCAAGTTTATAAAATTACTTAGTAACCTTAATTTAAAAAAGAATTTATAAACATGAAAACAAATGAATTTAAATTGCATTAATAGGAAGTAATAAAATATATATATGTGTGTGTTAATAAAGAGTTGGCGATCAAAATATTATTAAAATTAATTGGCAAGTTTGAATGTAGTACATTTTAAAACTACTTATTTGTAACGATCTTGACTTCAATTCATACATAAGTGACCTTGGAATTTCAATGTACAAATGTATTTAAAAATCTTTTAAATGGCGGTCTCGCCTGGTGCATCACATCTGAATCTCATGTTTTTTTTTTATTCAATAACATAAAATTTACCAGAAATTGTGTGAAAATTTTTATATCTATATATTTTTATATGTTTAAAATTAATTCAAATTTTAGTAAAATTATCTAGAAGAAAATCAATTCTTATTAAAATGGTTTTTTAAAGTTAAAAATTTAAATAATTTAAAATTTAATCTAAAAAAATCAGATTCTTGATCATACACCAATACATTTCTTGGCTCTTTTTGAAATATATATAAATGAGTGTGTTGGAAAAACTTTGCGAAGATGGGAGAAAAAAAAAAGTCCTTTTTAGGACTTCCATGGTAACAAATGGCAATGCTGTAGCCAATGAAGTTTTAACTAAGGCTCGGCTATTGCCGTTACCCAGCCTTTTTAGAGCTTTTTAGCTCAAAATAACACTCTATCTACACAGATTTACTTCATTCAGACATTCAGATGACGGGATAAAGAGTCAAGGACTCAGTCCATCGCCCAGTTCTTATAAGAACTATATATATATAAGAACTATATATATATATATATATATATATATATATATATATATATATATATATATATATATGTATATATATATGTATATATATATATATATATATAAGAAAAACTTTGCGGAGAATTGAGACAGAGAGAAAGTCCTTTTTAGAACTTCCAGGGTAACAAATGGCAATGCTGTAGACAAAACTGAGGCTCGGCTATTGCCGTTACCCAGCCATGACTAGAGCTTTTTAGCTCAATAACACCCCATCCACGCATTCAGATGACGGGATAAGGAGTCAAGGACTCAGTCCATCGCCCAGTTCTTATAAGATAAGAAAAACTTTGCGGAGCGAATCCAATACCCTTGGAGGGTAATGGATGGCAATGCTGAACCAATGAAGTTTAACTGAGGTTCGGCTGTTGCTGTTACCCCCTGGGGCGCAGAGATTCGAGAGTTTTGAGTTCGCTCTCTTAAGGTTTTTGCCTTAAGGGAGCAATTTGAGTCTCCGGGGAGAGTGTTTTCCGGCACGGCCCGCTGAGGGGCTTTGTCGGTGGATGCTTTTCCTCGGAATTTGAGCGGCTTTGCTCGGTGGTGGCGTGTGGGTGGAAGGCCATCTCAGCGTTGGCTCACTGAGTGGAGCCAACGCTGAGATGGACGGTTTCTCGCCCACGATTGAGTGGCCTAGGGATCGTCCGAATTTTTAGAGACGGCTTTACCTGTAAATAAATATGCAATGCTGTAGCCAATGAAGTTCTAACTGAGGCTCAGCTATTGCTGTTACCTTCCTGCCATGATCAGAGTTTTAATAGCTCAATAACACTTATCCCTACACTGTCATCTACAGATAACGGGGAAGATGAAAAGCATTCTTGCTTCGCCCCTTTAAGCCAGTCCTTATATAAGGACTATAAGGAAAAACGGGGAAGAAATTTGAGCATGAAACTTGATGTGGTGATTAATACTGCGTCGGCGCAGAGAACATTTTTGGATTTACCCCTTACGGGGGAGAAGATACCAGGTAGTGACCAAAAATATGAAGACTAGAGAAAAGCTTCTCCAAGGGTTTGACTGTGGTAAAGTAAAAGTATCTCCCTTCATGGTTGGGAGCATCCTGAGAACCCTTAAGATACCACGATTTCCCCTAGAATATGCAGAGAACAACGACATAATCCACAGCGTATTCTCTAAGTGGGGAGTTGTACGGGAAATCCAGTACAACTCCCCACTTAGAGAATCCTGACTTTTAAGAACTTAAGGTTCACAATGACGCAGACAATCCTGAATCGAAGTCAGGGGAGGTAACTATCTCTCTTGAAATGAGGACCGAAGTTCCTAACTTTGTCCTCATAGGATCTGCCCGGGTAATGGTAAATTACCCAGGCTTCAAAAAGCAATGCTTTAGAGGTGGCGCCTTCAATCATCTTGGGACAGACTGCCCTCACATAAAATGCAAGAACTGCCTAAAAATTGGCCACAACCAAGAAAAATGTGAGGCAGCTTGTTTGAAATGTGGGGTCACTGACCACAAAGTCGACACCTGCCAGAACCCTCGCAGAGAGGATGGGTGGTACAATCACATCAGCAACAAAACCAAGTAATGAAAAGGTCACACCACAGGAAGAGTTTCCTCCTCATGAGGCCACTCCCGATCATGCCGCCATGTCTAAGAGAACGAAAAGGTCCCGTAAGGGAGGGAAACCTACCAGAATTGCAGAGAACAGCAATACGATCCCAACAGAAGAGACTGACAATGCAGAAACCATCATGGTAACTCCCACGGACGAAAGCGGAGCTTCCACTGCCAATATAGACATTGCCAATTCAGATACAGTAGAAGAAGCTGAAGTAGAGATGGAGGCGAACACCAAAACTTCCAAACCACCATTAAGTCCGCAGGAAGAAGAGCTGACAAATCTCAAAACAGCAAAAGTATCTGAAACCGAACACCCAGAAGTCCCTCATGCAAAAGCAGGGGAGACTCTAAAACATCTCCTTAGAGGTATGCCCGGGGCGGCAGAAAAGTTTAAAGAGGCAATATATAAAGTAGGAGAACCTGAACTCCTCCTCACAGGGAAATATGGACCCGACATCGTCAGTGCAAAATGGGGTGACCTGTTCGTTGATGACATCAGCAAAATCACCTCTGAGTAAGTAGAGGTAGCCCTGGATATAGATGAGGAAGCAGCTTCGGCGTTCTACATAGCTCTCTGCAAACTAGACATGGCCAAGGGAAGTGAGGTGGCCAAAAGAATCATAACAGCCCACAACAAAAGAAAGGAACAGTAACCACCTTGTGAATTTCTGTACTCAGGTTCATTGGTTTTAGCTCCCACAGGTGGGGGAGGACCTGAGAACCCGAGCGGCGAAGGCTTACAGTGAGGCGGTCCAATTCCTTGGGAGCTGCATCACTCGGGGCAGATCCTTCCTCCACCTCTAAGTTTACCTTTCCATTCCTTCTCCAAATTTATTCTCTCTTTGTTTTGTTATATGTTTCCTTTTTAGGATTTTTCCTTTTTTTTAAAGTGAAAAATCGACGACCGTTTCAGAAGCGCCCCTTCGGGGCAAACAGCTAAAACAGGTCAACTGAGGCCTCTTTTACCTACTCTACCACTATGCACTCCATCTTTATTTCCTCTCCTACTATCTGCTGACTCTCAGCCTATCTTACTCTACAGGCCAATGATGAAGTTTGTTGAACTCACAAAATATATATATATATATATATATGGTGATGCTGTAGCCAATGAAGTTCTAACTGAGGCTCGGCTATTGCTGTTACCCTCCTGCCATGATCAGAGCTTTAATAGCTCAATAACACCTTATCCCTATACTGTCTTCTACAGATAACGGGGAAGATGAAAAGCATTATTGTTTCGCCCCTTTAAGCCAGTGCTTATTATTATATAAGGAAACACTTTGCGAGGGAGAAAATAGTTCTTTTTAGGACTTCCAGGCGAATGGTAATGCTGTAGCCAATGAAGTTTTAACTGAGGCTCGGCTATTGCTGTTACCCAGCCATGACTAGAGCAATTAGCTCAATAACACTCCATCCACACAGATTTTCTTCATTCAGATGACGGGATAAAGAGTCAAGGACTCAGTCCATTGCCCAGTTCTTTTAAGAACTTAAGAAACACTTTGCGATTTGTCCTGTTTATTGAAATGATTGGTGTTATATGTTATTTATATTTATATTATTTTACCTGCAGAGGTATGTTTTTGTTTCGTTTAGATATTTAGGAAAATGTAACAGTAGTAAATCTGAAGTAATTGTAATTTCTCTTCGTTCTGTTCGCCTCCAGCAAACGTACTTGTCTTTACCTTTGTCATGAAATTATAAACCTTCAAACTTATTTTTTCTCTCGCTTCACGACAGGCCTACATGAATCGCGATACTGACTATAAATAGACTACTAGAGAAAAGAGGTTGTGTAATGCATAATAGCAGGTCTTTGCTGGATTATACCAAGGAAAAACAGCAAGTCTGAGGTCTTACTGAAAGACGGGGGGTGACAAACAATACGGTTCTTTTCTATTTGCTTCCTTTATATGCTTTTAAATAGAACCAGTACTCGTATGAAGACAAGCGATAAAAACAAACACGCTAGCTAGAATTGAAGACTCTTTTGAACCAAATAGCACTCTTCAAACAATGCGGTCAACATTCTGCATTTTACTCAGTTTTCCTGAATTTATAATTTTTATTTATGCATTTATTTTTTAAGATCTCTCTCTCTCTCTCTCTCTCTCTCTCTCTCTCTCTCTCTCTCTCTCTCTCTCTATGTGAGGGTTGTTTGGCCAGAAAAGAAACTACATGTTTTAGAATCCAGTATTTTCTGGATAACAGGCAAAATAAATGTTCAATTGATAAGTAAGATTGGTAAAGGAGTAATGAACGATTGATTGGAAAGTTTCCAGCAATTACATTAAATGTAAACTAAACACAGTCATGTTATTGTGATAGAATCAGTGATGCATCATTTACATGTGAACAAATACCATGCGATCGAAAGGTCTCAGTTTTGAACTGTCGTTTGCTAGTTCGAAAAGCAGAGTTTGAGCCAGCTTTTTTTTCGCAAATTGGTTCGACATGATGGTTCATGTTATGGCAACTTGTAGCAAAGGTGGCTCAAGCTCCCGTGTTTCGAATCTTTCTTTGACTTTTCTTTATTTTAATACATGCTTTTTTTTTTTTAATCAGTCGTTATCGATAGATATGTTTCTTGATTTTTGTTTGTCTGTGAGTTTCGTTTGTAAATAGTCTGATTTCAGATCTAACATTATTAATTTGAAAATTGCCATTACTAAACCTTGAAATTTGATTTCTAAGCAAGTTTTATATTATTTAAATTTTAGTAAGTTAATTCATAAAATTCGTAAGTTGTGAAATGTTTCCTCCACTTTCAGAAGCGTTATTATTGCTAAGGATAAAGAATAAATATACTAAACATAAATAACACTTATTTATGCATAAGAATTAATGAGTAGCATTTAAGTCTTCCCAAACAGTGGTCTGGAAACTGTATGTTGGGACTGTAACGAGGGTGAGGAGGAAGCACTTGCTATCTCTAATTTTCCAAAGAAAACACGTGACATTTCATGTCATGAAAAATCTGCAATATTCGAGTCATTTAAAAGTATTTTTTTAAATGAGAAAACCGGAAATAGCAAATAAGCAAACAGCGTTGTTATTCGATTTAACTTACAACTGGTGTGAGACGAAAAAGCCATTGCGCATTGCGTCATCGCAGTGACCACGCATGCGCAATGGCTTTTTCGTAGAGAGTTTTGGAATTTTACCAATTATCAAAGAAAGAGCTATACAGCTTCATTTCGTCGATTATATAGAAATTATTATATGGAAATTATATAGAGTCCGCGCGGTTAGCCTAGTGGCTTTGCGCTTCGCAACCATATGCCTGGGGAAGGAGTGTCCTAGGTTCGATTCCCGTCCACGACGTGAGGAGCTTAAGGATCTTCCTCAGCCATAGCCAAGTTAGCCGGTCTTGGGCGTGGGCAGCAGGGTTTTTTCCGCCAGTTTATCTGGGGTTTTTCATCCCGCAAGCAGGCAAACCGTTCCCGTAAACACACAGGTTACAGTCATAAATACTTACGGCAAGGAAGGCAACGGGAAACCTCCTTGCTCATAATCATCTCTCCCTAGAATAGTAGCATTTAGCTACCCTCCCGCGGCCGTATGGCAGATGGGAACCAGAAGAATAGAAATAGTGGATATTAAACATCCAACATTATTCCAAAGTCGAATATATGTTGAATATTGGAAGTTCAAAAATTTAGTATCCATTATTTCTGTATACATTTTGTTTCACATTTACGAGAACTAATTCATTTTGTTGCATGATAATTAAAGAGATCCCCCCCCGCCAAAAAAAAGGCATTCGAAATTGATCCATTCACTAGTCTAGAACAGCGTTTCTAAAGGTCACAACCCAGTACAAAATAATAATAATAATAATAATAATAATAATAATAATAATAATACGATAAAAATAAATATATAAAAATATAAATGAGCAAAATAAAATAATGAACCTGAGAAAATATAAACATTCAAATATGACAGGCGAGCTGTGGATAGATAAAACCGAGCTATAAGCTATTTAAAAAATAATAAATAAAAATAACAACAGAAATGAATATAATTATTATTTGTTTAAGTTTAGTAATGTGGATATGGGAGTACCTAGAAAATCCTATAGGGTTTTTGTCCTTGTGTAACAGACATTAGACACCAGGAAAAATTTCAGATATTTTACCTTTTATAAATCTGCTATTTAATCATTAAGCTATAGGATGTGTGTTCTAGATGCGATCAATCGACCGTGAGATGCGGTGATTGATTGCCATCCATTACCCTCCAAGGGTAATGGATGGCAATACTGTAGCTAATGAAGTTCTAACTGAGGCTCGGCTATTGCTGTTACCCTCCTGCCATGATCAGAGCTTTAATAGCTCAATAACACCTTATCCCTACACTGTCCTCTACAGATAACGGGGAAGATGAAAAGCATTCTTGCTTCGCCCCTTTAAGCCAGTCCTTATAAGGATAAGGATCATTAAGCTATAAATATACAAGCGTACCTATATAAATGATCATGAACGTTTATTAGGTTTCAGACTTATTTATACTCCGTCGACTGGTCTTTATAGTATTTTTTAATAAATATTCTTTTTATCTGTTTACTCTTGTTAGGTTTTTAGTGTATTTAGTGTATTTTTTTCTCTCCCTTTTTGGGACTTTTAATAAGTGAAAAGTCAAACGACCGTTTTAGAAGTACACGGTGGGTCAACAGCTAAAACTGGTCAACTGAAGTCTCTCTCCTCTATCACTATTTCACTCTATCTTTTTATCTTTCCTCTCTCTACTGAATCTTAGCGCCACTTTTATTCTCAAAAGACCAATGATGAGAGACTTGAACTCACAGAATAATTCATGATGAGCAGCAAAAATTATTCCGGAGGAAACAGGTCCAGGGTTATGGACAGTTCGGGGAACTTCACATCTAGTCTATCCATTATCAGATTATACACGCTGTTGTAATGAGTGGATGACAATAAGTCATCCACTTATCGCCACATTGTCTCAAATTCAGAATATAACAGAATTCAAAATATGACATTCTGTTGTAATAGCATTACTGTTATCCTACTATGATGACATTTTTTCCACTACTAGCAAGTGAATATTCATCATGGGTAAGTAAATTTATGAATAAGGGTATAAGGTAATTCCGGAGCGTTGTAAATATATATACTAGACTTTATATATAATTCAAACAATGTAATTAGTACTATTGCAAAAATATATGTATAATCGACTACAAATGCACAGTTAATGTTGTGAAAAACAAACAAACAAACAAACAAAAAAAAAAACAGTTCGGAATTGTAACTTTCACTTTTAAGTGAAAAAGGAAGTAGACGACGTCAGTTTATTCCTAACTTTTTGAGACATCGACAACCAGTCACTCTCCGCGCTTGAGCCATCACTGATAGCTGGGCCAAGACTATCAATGATTCAGAGGCATCCGGGATGGAGAGTATGGTAGACAGATGCTGTTATCTAGTATTTCCTAATATTAATACCCGAAATAGTTTGAGTTTTGCGTCGATTTTCTTGTTTTGTCGAGTTGAAACATCCGTTTTCTGAGACTGGTTAACTCGCTGGGTGGTTGACAGAATTCATTCCAATGCCTAGCGCTCTGGAAGCAAATTCCATCAATATCCAACTAGAATAAAACTTCCTTAGCCTAAAGCAATTGCTTACAGTTACATAACTGCAATGACAAATTTTATTATTAAATTATTTTTAGACTACCATCTAGTGGCCTACAAATAATTGTAATAACTGAAGACAAAAAGATCAGGCCACCATCCGGTGGTCTGGTCTTCTTTGTCTTAGCAACAGCAGTCATTTTAAGATGGTGTTTAAGGCTTTACCATCTGCAGTGGCTCTTTAGGGCATTGTGTTTCATTATAACCAAAGACATGAATATCACGATGGGAGTGAGATGATCTCACTTTAACTACCCAACCCGAAACATGGATAAAATATTTCAAAAATATATATAAAACAAGGACTGCAGAATCCATTTTCTTCACTAGTGACTGCTAATACCTTCAACATATAAAAATTGAAATGGAAGAAAATCGAAAAAGAAATCTGTATGAGCAGGGACACTGCTTCTATTTTTCGATGGAGTGTCGTTTCCTATTGTAAGTGCTGTTTTTCAGATACTATCTCTTTATACTTAATAACAATCAACACACACATTGAGATATAGGTACTAATAACACGATCAGTGGCGGCTCGTGGCTTGAAATCGTGGGGGTGCTGCTACTTTCGATTATGGTAAAATTAAAAAAAAAAATAAACATGAAAAAATATTTTTTTATTATCGATAAAATAATACAGTTTGGTATAATTCAAAATTGCTTAAAAATAAAATCCATTCCTTTAATTGTAATTAAAGGAATGGATTTACAATTTTTGGACATTACAATTAAATCCTTTAATTGTAATGTCCAAATATTTAAAGAGACGGAGTAAAGACGATAAGCACTACGAACACTTTACTACTGGCGCAAACTGCATAGAAACAACAGTGGAACTGCGCGACGGACAGTGCCGCATTACGCTAATAGCTCGCATCTTATTATGACGTGCATATGCTTGCGCTAGCAATATGACACTGTGGTAAACACAGTGCTGCTAGCGTCCTTCGCCCTCCTAAGTGCCACAAGATGGATTTTTATTATTTTTTTATACAAAATAAGAGAATTGTATAGGATTGTTGATGATCAAATTGAATATTACAAGCAAATATAAATAAATTAATAAATATATTTATTTATCGAGAAAAATTGGGGGTGCTGCAGTTCCGCAGTGCCTATGCACGAGCCGCTCCTGAACACGATGTTATTATTGTTAGACTTCCAGGGATTTAAGGACTCACAGATGGAGGCCATACATCGCCCACACTAGCGTTATACCTTCTCTAACTCATTCACACACTCACCACTTCAACAGGCAGACTATTCCACTCACTCACTGCTCTGTGAAAGAAGAAATCTGGTTCTCACTCCTCTCTTAACCTCACGCTAATTTGGCGTCCATGGATGATCCCATCCCACCCCTATATAACAACAGATTACATCACTCCCCTTTCAGATGATATGACAGAGCCCTCTATCATATCATCCTTTTTTCTCCTAACGTCTAGTGTTTGCAGTCCACATACTTCCATTCTGTCCTTTCCATATTCCCTATGTCATCTTTGTACCCTCTCCAGAGGGTGCACTGTAGTCCAAATGCAATCGTATCAAGGCTAGTTTGTTATGATCAATGTGCGTTTCAACATATTGTAAAGGAATATTCTTGAAAAATTTCCTGATATTAAAAGGTTCGGAAACGTTGCGTCGATAACTGGCATAGAGAGAGAAAGCTAATATTTCTCACCGCAAATGGAATAAAGAGAGAAGAAACTACTCATGTTCTCGGTTATATAAGTTATAGTATCAGCAACAGGTCATGATTCGGAAACTTATTCTATGGAAAGAATCTTTACCATTAAAAGGACTCGCAAACCACCGAAACAACCGATAGATAATGTGACTAAATATAAGTGAGGGAGTGAAAGAGTAGAGAAAGGAGAGAGAGAGAGAGAGAGAGAGAGAGAGAGAGAGAGAGAGAGAGAGAGAGAGAGAGAGAGAGAGAGTGGATTCTTCGACAAATCTAAATGACATAAATACGAAGCAAATGATTGGATTATTGATAGACACATAATCAGAATATTTCCTCGTATTTTGCACTGCTGAGGACAATAAGAACACGTAGCACACACACACACACACACACACACACACACACACACACACACACACACACACACACACACACACACACACACACACACACACACACACACACACACACACACACACACACACACACATCTCAGCCAGATGGTATGCTTAACAGAACCTACTATTGTCTTGGATACATGTAAGTCTGACGTCACATCCCGCTTAATAAAATATCAAAGAAAACAGTTTTGTTATATAGAAAGACAAAACCATATTCCAGTGCAGTTTTGCTCAGAGATGAGTCGAAATGCATTTCAGCCATGGTTCAGTCTCACAGACACATTGTGAGATACACACAGAAGAACTGTTTCCAATGTCTTTTCTAGGGTTACTTCCATGGTGACTGCTCAATGGAACTGTGGCCGTCATTTTTCGAATTCTGTTGGGCCTGTTAAAACAAGAGCTGCACCTACCAAACTTCGTCTTAGTGTAAAACGAATTCTTCGAACTTCCTGATTCTCTTCCTCATTTATTCCATCTACTTCTATCCCCTGAAACAGCCTTCCTCATGAGGTATTCTCCAACAACAATCTTCAACTCTTCAAGATAAATGCCAACAGTTTTCTTCTTTTCCATTCCTTCTCTGCACCCCACACACGACTCTGATGTCTTGTGTATGTGATAATCATAAGAAAATAAATGATGCAATTCTCAAGTCCTGGAATGCTATCAAAGTCTGAAAGAATGAATAACTGGATATAGAGAACTGGTTATTTTGTCGTAACCAGATAGAAATTTTACACTTTAAGTGATTATTTTAACTATTTTATATAAATCTAGACTATTTGAATCTTCTTCTTCTTACGTATTAGGCCTAGTGACCTGTTACGGAGCTGTCCTTAGCCCTTCCAAACCACACTCGTCCCCAGGATAAAGTGGTGAGCCCTATGCCTCCTGGTGTGTTCTATGTCTGTAGAGGCGTGTGTTCAGGGGGACGAAAAACCTGAATTTCAGGGTGAGAAAAACACCTACCTCCGTATGAGACCGGCTAATTTCCGTTTCGTCGAAAAATGCCAGATGAAGGTTCTTTACATCACTGATGGGAATCGAACCCAAGTCTTTCCGACCAAACGGTTTCGTCTATACCGACTGAGCTACGGAGGCTCACTATTTGTATCACCTAGAAAAAATTTTCTTACTTGATTTTTTTGTAAAATATTATTGTACGTTCAAATCACAGTATAAGTTCGAGGTACCATTTTTATGGTTGTCAATTAATAGACACAACCACCGACGCAATAATCTTAGTTGTTTCGGACGTAATTGTTTGCTTACTTTCAAATGAAATCTTGATTCTTCAATAACAACAATCGAGAAATTTTTCTTTTTGTCAATATGCGTACAAATAACCGATGTAATACTGTACTTCAGTTGTCACACATGACAGATGTGCGACAACTGAAATATCCTTATAGTCCTTATAAGGACTGGCTTAAAGGGACAAAGCAAGAATGCTTTTCATCTTCCCCGTTATCTGTAGAGGACAGTGTAGGGATAAGGTGTTATTGATCTATATAATAAAGGCTTTGATCATGGCAGGAGGGTAACAGCAATAGCCGAGCCTCAGTTAGAACTTCATTGGCTACAGCATTGCCATCCATTACCCTCCAAGAGTATTAATAACCGCATCTCACGGTCGATTCTAAACCGACAAGCCAATATAAATAACCGTGACGTCATAAATTATTTCTACTAATGGTATATACTTATTAAAAAGGTGTTCTAAATTTTTGTATAATTTGCACAAAGAAAAAACTTAATTACAGTTTACTTTAATGAACTTTAATTGTTGAATTAATGATACTCATTTTATAGATATACTTCTTGGTTTTTTGATTATAAAAACACATAGAATTATGTACTATAAATAGAGTTTTCCTCAGGAACTAAAGGCTATATTTTGGATCTCATGAGTCCGCGTTCAGTATAGTTGACCCTTAAACAACGCAAGGGTTAGGGGGCCGACCCCTAACGTTATTTGAAAATCCGTGTATAACTTTTGACTCCCACAAAACTTAATTACTAATAGCCTAGTGTTGACCGGAAGCCTTACCGATAACATGAACAGTCGATTAGCACATATTTTGCCTTCTCTATGTATTATACAGTATACTATATTCTTACAATAGAGTAAACTAGAGAAAAGAAAATGTCATTAAAGAAAATCATAAGGAAGAGAAAATACATTTACAGTACTGTGCTGCATTTATCGATACCGTAACTTTACGAGATGAATCGTATCTTTCAGTACCTACATCAATATTGTCTTAATAGATACCAAACACTGTAGATGTTATACATATTATTAACACTAGATATCAAAAATGGAAAGATATTGTGAAAAGAAATTCATGTTTATTTAACTGGCATAACGATTCATGCATTGATAACGAAGCAGCAGCAATGTAATTGCTTGAGGGTAGCCTCGTGCAATCGATACGATTGCTTCGCGGTAGCATAGCCAATACATTAATGAATGAATCGTTATAACATTTTTATTTTATGCTAATTAATCTCATCTCATCTTCCTTGTACCCTCTTTTACCTTGCGGTGTCGAGGGTTTATTAATCATCGGACCTCAAGCCGTTCACAGGATAAGGTGGTCGGCCTTACTCAGCTGTGTATCCTATGTCCTGTAGTGGTGAGTTCTCAAGGCCGGTTTGCCTGCTTTGAGGGGTGAAAAACCCCAGGATAAACTGGAGAAAAAACCTTACTGCATACGCCCAAGACCGGCTAACTTGGCAATGGCCGAGGAAGATCCTTCAGCTCCTCATGTCACCAATGGGAATCGAACCTAGGACACTCCTTCCCCAGGCATCTGGTTGCGAAGCGCACAGCCACTAGGCTAACCGCGGGAACTTAACTATTTAATAACAGTTAATTTTATGCAGTTGTGATTTAACACTTCATCTTTACGTTTATCTACATTTCTCTCGACTACGAATGGTGCCATGTACGGTCTGTAAGTGTTTGTGAGCGTACGTTTTGATAAATTTTAACTTTTTATAGTAGATTTGTGTATGCTTTATGTTAGTAAATGATAAAATAGACTAACATCTACATAAATTTTATGCATTCATGACATACTTAACTTTTTCTTAATTTTTTCGATATTTCTAGGCTACGCGGTTCGTCTGCGAGATTTTAAATTGTCGCAAATCTCCAAAAAACTTTCCAATATATTTATTCAAAAAAAAAAAAAAAAAAACGCGTATAAGTGAAACCGCGCAGTTCAAATATCCGCGTTCTTCTAGGGTCAACTGTATTTGATTTTTAAACATTGAGTTTGAGTATATTTTGTATTTTTGTGGATGAGCATGCTTATTTGTATAGGAACGTGCATTTTATGAGCACTGTATATGCAGAAAGTAGCCACGAAGCTACAATGAATGATAGAGTGAAAAGCGCCTTGCTTTACTGGCAAAGGTCACTCACGAACAGTAGCTCATACGGTGATTTACACATTACTCTTCAGGATCAACACTACTTAAAATTTTAGCGAGTGGAAGATTTTTCTTTTAATTTAAACATCTTCAAAAGATCTCCAAGCTAATTAATTTTTCAAATAAAAATTTGAATTAAAAAGTATTTTTCATAATTTTAATTTTTTTATATTTATATATTAATAATATACATTATTAATATATAAATATAAATTATTAGATTAATTGATCTAATAATAAATGTTTTTCTATTTAAAAGTATAAAATTAATAGTTCCTTATTTGTGCATAATAAGAGCTATTATGCAAAAGTATATCTTTTGCAAAAGTTTCAGCTTTACGGTTTATTGTAGGAATGTACCTAAAACCTGAAATTAGCAAAAACAGAATTAGCGGCCATTTTCCTATCTGCTCAGGAAACCACACTTGTACGTTTTGAATTAGCGGTTCTGTTAATCTTATTATTATCATTTGACGGAAGATTGTTATTCTATAGTGCATTAGTACTTGGGTGGGCTAAGTATTTTTTCTTTTTTTTTTTTTTTAAATAGAAAGTCAAGACGTGGTTGCTATACTGTTGCCGCTATGAGTCAGAAAGAATGGGATGATCAGTTGAAAATTACGTCACAAGCAACTAAGGCTATCAAGGCTATATAGAAAGAAGAAACTCTCAAAAAATGATAGAATTATGTTTAAAATCCCAGGTATGTAAACATTTATCGTTTTAATCTTTCTGATTAAATATTAAAAATATGAAGAAATACTGTGACTGCTATGCAATTATGATAGAGAGTGTAAATGCAAATGGCGAGGGAAATATTTTTGGCATTAGGTACTTAAAGCAGAAAATATGACTATAGTGATAGGCGTGGAAGAACATTACCAGAACCAGCATGGTCTCACCGCTCGTGAGAAAGAGTGTGTCTTAGTGCCGGTTTTATCATTAGGCGAACCCAGGCAATCGCCTAGGGGCGTTTAGACTTCGGGGCACCAGATTTTGCTACATAGTTTTGGGGAAAATTACAACCTTCAAAAAAAATTAGTAAAATCTTGATTAATAATAAAAAACTGAAATAAATGAAGCCGTCATGGTGTTCGCTGATGATCCTACATTATTTTCGCCTTTCTCTGTTTCTTCCACTCCCCTGCTCTTTGTATACTTAACCCCAAGTGCAGAGATTTGCTCTCCTTCTGGCATCTGTCCCAAGATGAGCGGAGAAGTTCCGGGGTATCCCTCAAACTAACAATCAGTGGTCGCGACTAACCGACTGTTCTCACTTCTTATCTTCGTTCCCTACAGACTTAATTCTGTTGATTTTTAGATTAAGCCCTGTTTTTGCAAGCTCTCTGAGGTCTGAGAAGTTGGGGATTACGTCATTCATTTTCTCACAGAATCGTCTTGTTAATTCAGTTCAGTTTATTCTAAACCAGCATAAGAATGCCGTGGGAATCTTCATAGAATTGCAGTGGCAGAGATTTTGATTGGTAGCATTCGTGAAAAAAGACCTCTGATTGTTCTTTCTCTTCGCTCCCTTTACTTGTCATCATCCCCACTTTGGCATTCTTCTACTGATTTCAGATTAGTTCGGTCAAGCTTTTTCGTAGATGACACTTGAGTCCGATGGCTCAACAGGACGTATTGTAAGCTTGTTGCCGGGGGGGGGGGATTACATACCAATTGCTCAGGAAAAACTGACATTTCTTTAACGTTTCATGCTCTTATAATAAAATTTATTTCAATTTTTCACGTATTACAATATAATTCAGGGGTATAATTTAAATAGTTAAAATTCTTTCCATTTATTATTTTATTTATTTAGCTTATGGCTCACACATGAAAAGTTACATTACAACAATCCTTGATATATACATAAACATAATATAAACAAAATAATAGACATATGCAGGGCCGGAGGCTTAGGCATCAACCTAGGGACGCAATGGCTTTGGGGCACCAGCATTGTAAAAAAAGTAATAGTATTAAAGAGAACAAGAGAGTCAACGCGTTGGTGGTATGAGCAATGCCCCCTTCCCCCCCAAATACTGTATACGCATTTTTTTGGAAATAACTATAAACTGCTTTTAAGAATAAAGAATTTCATGATGCCTTTCTTGTCTTGTAATGCGTTGATAAAACTGGCTTAGGGGCGCCACATCACATACCCTCGAGTTGGCACTGAGACAGACCATGCTATTGTTATTATAAACAATCATACATGCTTCCATTTAAGCTTATCGGTACAAATAGTTTTAAAATATTTTATTAAATAAATATGAATTAAAAGATAAATTAATAATTTATCAAAAATATTTTATTTAAGAATAAATTCTTTCTAAAGTTTTAGATAATTCTAAAACACCAAAATGATTATGGTATCAATGGATTTCTTATAATAAACATTTGATATGTGAATTATCTGTGTTATATAGATCCTCTACAATAGATAGTAGAAGTGAATTATCTGTGTTAGACAAACAGAAAAAGTAGCCCAAAGTGAACCCACCTAAGGAACCAGACAACCATAGAGAGCTGAGGAGCGAGGATAAAAACAAGGAGAAACCCGTTAATCAAAAAGCTAAGAAAAATACCTTAACAAAAGAAGGAACTAAGGAGGAACCTTTCTTCTTTTATAATGAAAGACCAACCAACAGAACTGTGGGACTGGCAGGGAACATCTTTCGTGACGTCTACAAAATAGAGCCCAGTGATTTTGAATGAATATGCTTCCAGAAGATGCAATGTCAGCTTATGATGCCGTCTACTCCTTTATAATAAATGACACTATAAAGTCAATCCCAACGGATTAAGTGGAGTCTATTATAAAGGACAAAGTAACATAGATAACTTTAATTTTCAGGCAAGTTAGAGTATGGAAAACTTAGAGCAGGACCCTACATCATAGCAGGAAAGACCAACTTCAGGTGGCCACCAAAAGTGGTCTCTGTGATGCAAGAACTGCAAAAAGTTGCCAAGTGCTCTAAAATACCTCTTCTTAATTTGTTAAAAAATACCTCCAATCTTTAACTATCTCCTTTCATCAAAAAAAAAAAAAATTAACCCAACCTTTATATTTAATTTTCCTTTCCACTAACCTTACGCAGAAGTAACTGCCAACTATAATTAGGAGGTATGAACTAGCCAAAAGTTAAATTTAAGTCAAAAGTTAAAATCTTTCTTATAGATACTAACCTCCTGTCTCACCAAGCCGCCCTAACCATAACCACACTTAGGACGACGGGGTAAACAGAACCCAGGGAAGGGACTGGTACCTTCGCTGGGAAGATCCCCAACCAAAGAATACTCAAAGAGTATAAAACAGAAACCCTTCAAGCCCAGGTGTTTATGTTTTCATCTGTCCTATCAGTCTTTTCTCTTCAGACCATAAGTTTCAACAGGATTCCCAAGCCTGCAAAGTCTATAGACCCTCTCGACTCAAACAGTGGCCAGAGAGGGCAAGGACAGAACAGGCGAATGGGAATTTAATAGATCCAAAATGGTATTTCACAAAGGGTAATAGGGTACGGTTAGAGAAGTGGAAGAGGAGGCTAAAGCTTCGATAACTGTACTTTATAAATGAGTATGTCTTCCATTGGCCTTGGCACAGATATGCTCTGGACATGGAAGATGTCTAACAACAGTTAGAACAGAAAAGGTACTCAAACACAATCTGTGTTAGACAAACAAGTCCCAAACTACTTAACCATCCACGGGTATGTTGTAATGACAAACTATCAAGGAGTTACAAAAACTTGCCATAGATGTAAAAAGAGCGATCATATCGCCAGAGACTGCCCCCTGAATCGGTGTGGGAACTGTGCTACCATCGGACACTCACAACCAACATGTTCTAAGCCATGCCAGCTGTGTGGGGATATCTCACACAGATGGTTCCAGTGTTCCAAAGATGAAGCAGTGACGTTTCCCAAAGAAGATTCCCCCCCCCCCCCAACTAAAGAACAGTCAACCATAGAGCCACCTAGCGAAAAACAAGGGAACACTAATGCCCACACCGAAACCGACGACACCACAGAACCCAAGGAAACACCTTCAGTCTTAACAGGGACATCCCCAAGCTCAATCCACTCCAACAATAAATGGTTTCCTATTGAGTGACGAGTCAGCAAGCGAGGGTGAAATGGCCGTTGACACTCAGAATGACCACCAAGCAATAGAAAACGAAGACCCCAGGGAAACGCCCAGGCAGCTTAAAGGAAGGTGAGGGGAAAAACAAGCAGGAGAAGATAACCACTTCAGAGGAGCCCAAAGAGGACAAAAAGGAGCAGAAAAGATCCACAGAGTTCGCTGAAACCACCTTAGCTTTTGAAAAGTCGAAAGAAATGGAAAAGGTTTTAAAAATAACAGAGCCGCCCATCCTTTTCACCCCAGACTCAAAGACCCTGAGCCTCAGATGGGGAACCACCGTCATTCCAAATATTAAAATGATGTCAATGGATCATCTAAAAGAAATCCCAATACTGAATAGAGAAGGGAAAGTAAGGATATATAAATTGATCTTTACAATGCTAGAAAAGAGGGAAGAAGAATTGTGGCAAGCGATCTGGCGCAACCAAGATGAAAGGATGAAATTCGAGGAAAAAAAGAAAAAGGCGGCTACAAAAAAGAAGTAAACAATCTCCTTCAAAAACCCGAACATTTGTAGTTTAAACTAATGAAAAAGAGAGATGGCGGCCAACCTGCCGGGCCATAGCAGGTGCCAAGATCTCAACCTCCCTGACCTTAACATAACTATCCAACACCCTTCTCCTCATAGCTTGGAAGCCTCACACTGTGAGAACTCCTGCATGGTCAGGAGAAGGTTTATAATAAAAAAAAAAAAAAAAAAGCCAAAGAAGTGTTTTTACTGAGGCAAACTAATAGAAGATAGATACGGTTCATGATAGATAATAACTAGCTGGTATACTGCTACCACGGAAGGAGGTTTCCACTCCTTCCGGAAAGCAGAGTCAGGAAAATTATTAGGAATTAGTAGACAATTATTTGTCTTCAAAGATTACCCTTCAAAGTCGGGCTTTTCAGCTCGCGACAGAAATGATGACTGGTAACACCGTGTAAACTTTAAAGTGATCGGTACTTGTCTGATCTGATCTGATCTGTGTTGTAGATCCTCTACAATAGACAACTGATATCAAAAATGCCTTGTATGTGTTTTATATTATATTATATATTATTACATCCAATGAATAAATATAAAAAATTGTCATAATTTGAGTCTTGACAGAATTAGACTACTCGAGTAATGTCTCACGTGAAAAGGAGGAATAAAAAGAAATCAGAAATGCGAATATTTTCTCTCAGAATTTTGCCCTCTATATTCTCATTTTTACTTTAAAAGTAGAGCCTGTTCGGCGAAGTGTGAACGGTTGAATGAAAGCAAAGTAATCAAAGAACTCTTTTAACGTTACGGATCTGTGCGTTCAAAGAATGATTATGTCTTGATATGGCAATCTGTCCCCCTAACCCTGTCATATATTGTGCTACATCGATTGTTGACTTTGCGCTAATAACCTCCATCTATTTAATTATTTTCCAGCTTACTCACAGCAAATTAAAATTCCAACTTTCGGAAAATAATGTTTGTGTTACAGTCATAGCAGCGCCCTCTGCCGTTTCTGATAATACGTGGAGTTTGTTTCGTTATTATTCTTTTCAAAAGAATAAAACTGAAATATTTCTCAAATTAAAATTTTCCAAGGTTTTAAATTTCATTTAGTTTGTTGCTAAGGAAATTTCAAGAAGACTAGCATAACTACGTTTTCGTTCTGATTAACATTGTTCTTTATTTTCTCAACATTAAAAAAAAAAAAAAACGAACGCTTCTATCGCTGCTGAGACCTTACTTGAATAACTAAGATATTCAAGTATGGATCACATATGATCCATATTTTAATTTACTGCAATCAAATTACTCTTATTTTTGAATTTAATTATCATTTACAAAAAAAAAACAAAGACCGTAGAATTCACGGTTGATTTTTCGGAACAGACCCCGAATCCTAGTTATTGCTATCAGTAACATGAAATAGCAGCAGTGTAATCACCATTTCATGTGTCGCCTTCACCTATACATGCCGACTAACGATTTTGCCAATCTTCCGGCGACGCCGAAGATGGAGTTACTAGCTGTCAATCGATTTCCAAAAAGTTAGGCCTAACGAGTGACACCACAGCTTTGGAGAAATAACATGGCATAGAAGATTTATTTTAACCAGCTGTTGATAGATTATTTATTTAAGAGGTACTGTAAATCTAAGTGCAAACGTTTCTATATTTTTATTTCGTAAAGAAATATCGATTTAAAATTTTTGTTGATATTAATACATAGTAAATGTATTTTATTTACTTTATGATTTTATAGATTTCATGACTTTCTTTTATTATCTTATTGTTTTTATGATTTTTCCTCATTTATTTTATTATATGAAGTCAAAGGGGTCTTTGCAATTTAGCTAAGATGAATTTTAATCGAAATTATAAGAATCATTTAATAATAAATGAAATCAATAGTTGATATTATTTATTACATAAAGTAATAATTAATTTGAGACATTATTATGTAAGTCTCAACTCAAGAATGATTTTGCATAACTGGATTCTCTAATAGTTGTTCTGTCGAAACATCCATATAATGTAATTACTAAAATAAAGAGCCCAAAACTTCAGTTCGCGATGCAAAATTATTCAAAAAAAAAAAAAAACGGATATTAGATCCAGTATTATTTCAAAGCCGAATGTACGAACTATGAAATTTTCTGAAACTAATAACTAGAAAAAACTGTTTTTATTCACCATATAAAAAATGACATAATTAAAATTGAAATTAATCTAGGAACGCATTTTTGTCTTGTTAGGAGAGGGTAATGAATGAAGAATCCAATACCCTTGGAGGGTAATGGATGGCAATGCTGTAGCCAATGAGGTTCTAACTGGGGCACGGCTATTGCTGTACCCTCCTGCCATGACTAGAGCTTTAATAGCTCAATAACCTTATCCCTACACTGTCCTCTACAGATAACGGGGAAGATGAAAAGCATTCTTGCTTCGCTCCTTTAAGCCAGTCCTTATAAGGACTATAAGAAACAATAGCCATGATCAGAGCTTCAATTGCTCAATAACAGCTTACCATACACTGTCCTCTACAGATAGCGAGGAAGATGAAAAGCATTCTTGCTTCGCCCCTTTAAGCCAGTCCTTATATAAGGACTATTGTCTTGTTGCGTTGGGATTATAAGCAACCATCACATAAAGATTTTTTAGGATAATTTCGATTTCAGAACGGAGAACGTTTCTACGATTACTCTTCACTACGGTGATATGTTTGTATAAAATTGTGTAAGCTTTCTCAGGCTTTCTTAAAAATAAAGAAAATATACAAGGTATATTATTATTATTGTTATTACATTTCAAAGAGTTTGAGAACAGGAATCAAACCTTGGAGATTCAGTGGCAAGCCTTGAAGAAAGGCCTGATTGATTCAGATAGAGAGGCATGTGGTGAAGTTGTCTGCAAGGATAGAAAAATTAGAACTCCATGGTGGACACAGGAAGTTAAACAGGCAGTGAAGGAAAAGAAGAAAGCATATCAAAAGTTCCTGGCAAATAAGTCAGCTTGTGCTCTTAGAGAATACAGAGACAAAAGCAAGAATGCTAAACATTGTGTAAAACTAGCTAAACAAAAGTCATGGGAGGACTTTGGCAAGAATATAGAAAATAAATATTAAGAAGGTGGCAAAATATTCTGGAGGTTGTTGAAGAAGCTTAGGAATGGAGAAAGAGTGCTATAAAAGGAATTAGAGATGATAAAGGTGACATGAAAACGGGAGAAAAAGATATCCTTGAAGTACGGAGTAATTACTTTGAAAAATTGCTGAATGAAACAAGCAGCGATGACAGCACGGTGGTAAAAAACACTGACCAGGCATGCAGTCAGGAATCCATATCCATACTTGAAGTAAAAAAGCCATCAAAGGCTTGAAATGTGGAAAGGCAGCAGGAGTAGATGATATTCGACCAGAAATGCTGAAGTATTGTGGTATAAAAGTCTTACAGTGGCTGCACTGCATAGTTCAGAAAGCCTGGACAGAGGGACGAATTCCCAATGATTGGAGTAGAGCTCTCATAGTACCCATATATAAAAAGGGAAATAAAACTGAATGTGAGAATTACAGAGGTATTTCCCTACTGAGTGTTCCCGGCAAGATCTATGCAAGTATACTTGATAAACGGTTGAGAAGAATTGTGGAAGAAAAGCTTCGTGAAAAACAAGCTGGATTCAGGCCAAATGGAGGCCGTCAGGATCAGATCTTCACTTTACGACAAATAGTCGAGAAATCATGGGAATATAACAAAGATCTCTATTTAAGTTTTGTCGATCTGGAAAAGGCATATGACAAGGTGCCAAGAGAGAAGCTATTCAATACGCTACAGTTATATGGTGTCAATGGGGCATTATATCAAGCAATGCTTAGTCTTTATTTGAGTTGTAAGTCAGCAGTTAGAATTGAAGGAAGTACAGGAAGATGGTTTAATGTTAAATCTGGTGTGAGGCAAGGATGTACATTATCCCCTCTGTTATTCATTATCTATATGGATCACATTATGAAGGAAAGTGGTATTAAACATGATATCAAAATTGGAGATGTTAATGTCAGCTCTTTGCTTTATGCAGATGATGTTATATTTCTAAATAAATCCGCTACAAGTCTGCAAGATTCTCTGACGAAATTGAATAACTGTTGTAATAGATATGGTATGAAGGTCAGCATTAAAAAGACAAAGACAATGAAAATAGGCAGAATCATTGAAAATGTCAACTGTGTTGTGAATGGAGAACCTGTGGAACAAGTAAAACATTTCAGCTACTTTGGCACGATTTTTAGTGAAGATGGTAAATTCAATATAGAAATAGACAACAGAATCAGCAAAGCTAGTATGGTGGGAAGTCAATTGAATAAATCCATATGGAATAAGAGAGAAATTAGTGAGAACACTAAATTAGCTGTATACAAGACAGTGTTCAAACCAATTTTAACTTATGGATCTGAGAGCTGGGTCAGAAGTAAAACACTTGATCAAAGACTAGATACCGCAGATATGAGAGTCCTGAGAAAGATTATAGGCGTGAACAGATGGCATCAATGGCAATATCATATTAAAAATGAGGATATTAGGAAAGAACTTGACATTGTCAGCATCTAGGAATGCGTTAGCAGCGCGCTAATCTCAGGTGGTATGGTCACTTAAATAGAATGGGAGAGGAAAGATTAGCAAAACAAGTATTGTCTGCGAGGTTGGCAGGAAAATGACCCAGAGGAAGACCAAGATATAGGTGGATTGATACGGTAAAGTGCTTTAGACGATAGAAATATAGGCTCTGATAATGCTGGAGTCTTGACAAGTAACAGACTGATTTGGAGGAAAATTGTAGATAGGAAGTTAGTAATGATGTAATTTTTTCATGTAGTATTATCATATCCTGTACATCCTTTGAGGGTACATGGCAGGAATTTGATGATGATGATGATTATTACATTTGAAATGAATTTTTTTTTTTGGCTAGATGGGTGAATCAAGAATGCTTTTCATATTTCCCTTTATCTGTAGAAAAAAACTGAAATGAAAAAAAAAGTTTCCTTCTCTTAATAATTACTATGGACAACGATTTTGAAGAGGTGTAATTAATTTTGTAGTATAAAATATAATATTAGTAGAACGAATAATAAATTAACTGCATTTTATTAAAATTTTCCTCTTTTCATAATTGCTATGGATAGAAATTTTAAAGAGGTGTGAATGCATGTAATTAATTTGCTAGTAGAAAAACAAATCAATTTCCTTATTTTTCTAAATATATCCTCTTTTTTTAAGAATACATAATTCTAGTATTTTTTACAAGAAATTTACTTTTAAGGGAAGACCAAATTTGTTTATAATGAAACATGATAGCATTGTTTATATTTTTGTACAAAGGCAAAGAATTATATCCTAGATCCATAATTAAATAACATTTTCTGCTAAAAACGCTAAACGCCTATAAGAGCAAATTTCTTCTTAAAATATTAGAATTATGTATTCTTAAAAGAAGAGGGTTTTTTTTAGAAAAGTAAGGAAATTGATTTGTTTTTCTACTAGCAAATTAATTATATGCATTCACACCTCTTCAAAATTTCTGTCCATAGCAATTATTATAAGAAGAAAATTTTAATTGAAATTCAGTTACTTTATTTGTAGTTCTATTAAAGAATTAATCACGCACATTTCTTCGATATTGCTATGCTTATTAATAGAGATTTTAATTAACAACGACTCGGTTTTGATTCATATACACAAACCAGATAACTAAACTCAGAAAACGTTATATATGCAGTATTTGGTTTCCGCAATAGATAAAATTTTGACGCGTAGCAGAATAAGGAAACGTCATTGTTCTGGTAGTATAGAAACACTACAAAGAAATACTTTTCACAGTTATTAATGAGTCTCATTCAAGTATGGTTTACTCAAGGAAGTCTTCAAGCACATATGAGGAAGTTCTCAATCATAGCGTGCTTTGACATATTTTGTTGAACTGATACCCATTTCCTGGTAATGTTTTTGCTGAATGGTTACATGATAAGTGCATGAATGTTTCGAGAGGTTTGACTTAAATAGAAAGAGATCAATATATCTGATGCTATAAGAATCTCTATTTGGAGATGCAAAAAAAAAAAAAAAAAGCGATATTGTTTGGTCAAGAAACAATAAATGTCTGCTTTCAGTGTAAATTTAAGAAAATATGGTTTTAGATATTGTAGGCTTGTGCTTTCATTACAACGAATTTTAGAATCGATATTTTCAACCTATTAATGTCCAATTGCGAATATCAAATCAAATCAATTATTTAGCCGATAAGTTATAGAGAAGGACAACAAATCACTTCAGTCCTTATAAGGATAATAAGGACTGGCTTGAAGGGGCGAAGCAAGAATGCTTTTCATCTTCCCCGTGTAGAGGTCAGTGTAGGGATAAGGTGTTACTGAGCTATTAAAGCTCTGATCATGGCAGGAGGGTAACAGCAATAGCCGAGCCTCAGTAAGAACTTCATTGGCTACAGCATTGTTATCCATTACCCTCCAAGGGTTAATCACTGACTATTTAAGTAAAGGTGAAATCTCAAAAAATCGGACTATCTCTAGGCCACTCCATAGTGGGCGAAAGACCGTCCATATCTCAGCGTTGGTTCCACTCAGTGACGAGTTCCCCCACCACCGAGCAGAACCGCTCAAATTCCGAAGAAAATAATTCACCGACAACGCCCCTCAGCGGGCCGTGCCGGAGAACACTTCCCCCGGAGACTCAAATTTTGCTCCCTTAAAGCAAAAACCTTAAGAGAGCGAACTCAAAAACTCTCGATTCTCATCCCCCCCCCCTTGGGCGATGAGAATCGAGAGTTTTTGAATTTTATAACAGCAACAGCCGAACCTCAGTTAAACTTCATTGGTACAGCATTGCCATCCATTACCCTCCAAAGGTATTTTAATTATTAATCACCGATCTCAAGGTCGATATCTGTCTCGCCTCACAAATCACTTCACCTTTGCATTTTTAAAGATAAAAATTGATATGTAAAATTTTTAGAGGTGTATTTGATGCTACTATAACTTTGAATAATATGTTAGTTAAGAAATAGTATAATATTTAATTTAGAAGCAAATTTTTAATATACAAGCATTTTTAATAGAATATTATTTTTCTTTAACAAAATTATCCAAGCAATGCCCATATGCGCAGACATCATAAGTTTCTATCAAAACAAAGCGCACGTTGTGACTTTGTCCACACAAGCAATAACGTCTTTTCACAAGCCACCAGTCATTGGAGCTTGTGAGAACAAGTTACTGCTCGTGTGACAAAGTCGCAACTAGTATTACTTTAGCGGAATAAAGACAATCGTTCACAAAAATATGCCTACGACTCGCATCAAGACTAAACGCTTAATTCAAATAAGTTTCTTCTTCCTTTCCTAAGTTTAGGCCAGGTAACGTGCTTTGGTTTCTATACACTCTTTCAACGCACTACCTTCTATTCCTTGTTTGTGCTCCCTTCGCGGTGCTGAATCATTGTCGTATTTAAGTTTTCAAACTCATAAAAACCTTTGCATCATTAATTAACATCATTTTAATTAATGTCAGGAAATTTTCCTTCCGCTGATCATTAATTATTTTTATTATAAAAATAAATAGGTGTGTTAAGTTGCCTTAAAATAGCATTAAATATTTTATAGATTTTTTTGATTATATAGAGAAACCTGTGGAGAATTCATGACTAAAATTAACACACGCGAACCACAGTAGTAGGTTTTTTTATTACGCAAATATTTCGTCCTAGGTATCTTAGGACATCATCAGTACAGTAGAAACAATACTAGGAATGACACAAAGGATAGGGTGCGTACGTACAATGGAATCCAAATTGCGTGCAGTGGCGCGTTGCGGCCTGAACTTAAATTAGATTAAATCGAATTAAATTAAATTAAAAAATGAAATCAACCAGATCCACAACCTGTTGCCTTCGCCCCAAGACAAACTTTCACCTATGCTACTACCTGGTGTATACGAGGTTCCATGCTCCTGTAAACTCTCTTATTTTGGACAGACAGGCAGATCAGTTTTTAAACGCATTTCGGGTATTTTCATCAAGACCATATCCGCCTCATCAAACCGCAAAAATCAGGCCTCGCTCAACACGGAGTTGAAAACCCAACCCACAGGATCCACTGGGAAAAGATAAAACTCCTACACAGATCTTGGTATAAATATGAACGCTTATATAAAGAAAGTGCTGAAGCCCTACTTCACAGATCAAATCAAAACCACAATGATGTTCTTGCCATCCCTAAAGTATGGGAAATTGTCATACAAAATTGTGTAAAAATAACTTAATTGTAGTTTAATTTTAATTTAATTTAATTAATCTAATTTAAGTTTAGGCCGGAACGCCACTACGCGCAATTTGGATTCCATTGTACGTACGCACCCTATCCTTTCTGTCATTCCTAGTATTGTTCTACTGTACTGATGATGTCCTAAGATACCGAGGACGAAATATTTACGTAATAATAAAACCTACTATTGTGGTTCACGTGTGCTAATTTTAGTCATTTTATACATAAATGCTGTTTATGTTCAAGTATAATGTTTTAACTATAATGATGGATTATTTTAAAGTTAACTTTTAAATTTTTACCGTTTTCTTTTTAAAGTTTTATTCCAATTCAGTTCAACTTCTAATACATGAAGTTCGCCCTGTTATTTGTTATGTCTTCTGTTATATTAATTATAATTAATCTGTTATATTGTCAGTTTTTCATCAGAGGAAAAGAAATGCGTTGATTTTATGAAGATACAATGTGTGTTAAGTACTGTTTTGTCATTTTTTTCCTTTTTATATAGTTGGTTGCAATTACTCATGTAACTTGGAAAGCCAAGCAGGTTATACTTACAATTATATTTGTTTTATATTTGAGTTGTAAGCTTTCAAATTGATTTATAATTTAAATATTAAGAAAACAAAGCAGGCTCACAATAAACATAGCGTTGGCTTCTAACACACTGTATTTATTTGAAGTTATACTACTACTAAGTATTTGAAACAGTGAAGCGACTGGGTATTTAGCATATTTGCCAATTCAGTATTCTGAAAAGTAAATTTTCGTTTTTTTTTTATTTTATTAATATTTTTTTTTAAGTCTAAAAAATTCTACTCTTTCGAATAAATAAAATGTTCTAATTGTGGTTTAAATGCAATTAATTTCATGATAATATGATTAAAAAGAAAAAAAAAGGAAAAAAAAGAGATTCTCAAAAGTCTTCAAGGTTGGCTGGGGAGGAAAAAATCAAAAAATCAAAATTGATTTAAAAAAAAGCATTTATAAACAAGAATGAGAAAAAAAAACAGAAGTTCGTGTCTCTTTTTGTGTTGTTTGGTTGGTTGATTAATTATTATACGGGGGTGGGTAGAAACTGTGCAGAAGCAGTCTATGCATCGGTTCCTGATTTTGGTCCTACCTTGGCATTCATGGCTTAAATCCCCTCTCTCTCTCTCTCTCTTGCGATGGGCAATTTTGCAAGTGATATACTAAGCGAAATTTGTTTTTTTTTAAAAAAAACAATAGCTCCCCCCTCCTTTCCTTTTTTTTTTACTTATTGAAACTCACGTGACACACTTTCCTGATTAGCTATTTTTGTTTAGTGACGGATTTATAAGGATTTATTCTAGCAGACGAACAACGAGACTTCGTCTGCTCAGAATAATTCGAATCTTTTTATCTTCCATCGTACTATCACAGCCGAATAGTTTTTTCTAGCAGAGCAAAGCAGATATTTAATCATTTGAGCTTAACAGGCTGCCTGTCTCGCTAAAAAGGAGACAGATTGTGACCAGCTATTTTGAAGTGGATAGAGAATTGACTTCAAAACAGTTCGAACTCGTTCGGTCTGCCTAAAATGGAAGTGAAGTCAAGGTGGAAAAAGAAAGAAAAGGTAATGGAAATTGTTAAGCCTTTTGGTAGAGAAAACGGATAATGTTTAGGACAATGCAGTACACCACGAATACTGCTGTTCGTTAATTATTGTAAACATGTTTACTTGACGTGTGTGTACTGTAATTGAGGAAACTGTGTGCCCGTTATAACGATAAACGAAATAAAAAAAGGGTAATTGAGGTCTGTGTTTTTATTTCTTTGCCTCCAAAAGCAAAATAAAAATTCATAGCACAGACTTTCGGATATCGGTTACTGCTGCGTCCATATTTTCCTGGAAGGGGATAAAACGCCCTTGCGTAGCACTTCCTTTTAACCATTTTTGCATTGAGAAGGAATGGCTAAAGCAGATTGTGGAGGGGGAAAAAGGGGGCATAAAACCTTATTATGTATAGAATTTTTTTATAATTATAATTACTCACTTCTCTCTTTCTTTCTGTCTGTCTTCCTCACAGAAGGGAAAAAAACGTGATTAAATAAACAAAGAACTTCGAACTGTAATAACTTGCAATGCGGTACAATATTTTACCCTAATTATTCTTAATGATATCACGATGATAATTACTTCAACCAGGCTGTTTTACCAGGGCTTGAGGAAAAAACTTTCTTAATATGTACGTTCTTTTTTCACAAAATTAAAGTTACAGGATCATCCAAAGAAAGGGATGATGAAGATTTTTATGTATGTAGGATTTAAATCATTATAAAGACCGACCAGCACACTTTTAATAACCCGAAAAATTGATGAAGGCATCTGTAGACATTAATAAGCTGCCGTGACAGCCTTTTGGCATCATAAATGGATAAAATGTTAAAGTTGTTAACCTACTAAGATATTTTAGTGCTGTGGATAGGTTGTGCCTTAAGTAATCCAGAAACTGTACTCGTAGAGATGTAGCTTATTGGTTGGAGAGTTGACACACCACGATATACTCGGCGAAGTGGTCAATCCATTCCATCAGAAGGTATGGTAAACACTTAAATCCTGCATCATTACTGGACAATGCATCGTCTGAGCTCCTGTATGACTATTTGTTTATGCTAACAATGGCATGAAGAATTTAGTATCACGTGATCAAAAGTGGGCATAATCATCCATAGCGCTAAGATCTCCGAAGAAAGATGTTATAAGTTCTGTTTGTCTTTCACACTAGAGAAACTTTTTCTGAGTCTTTCCTCGAGAGGTTCCGGAGTTAGTCAATGTCTAGAACGGGCAAGTAGGTTCCCCCCCCCCCCCCCCTTCCCCTCTGGGAAACACAGGATTTTAATACCGCAACTTAGAAAATTCATCATAGAACTCATATTTCAGATAGTAATATATAGTAATAGGGTTGGTTATCACGAGATGGCGGCATCTCGTGATAACCATATTCTCCTCCTCTGATGCTTTTTAAAATCATTGATAGCCTTTGACCAGCTGTCTCTCATGGCTGAAGGTGGAGAATGGCTACCAACCAGTCTTCAAAAGTTAGTTTAGGCTTAACGGTCTCGCCTACTTTAAGTACGAAACAAATGAAACCAACTCTTCAAGTTGAAGTTTGTTTCATAGGAAATGGATTTATCAAAAGATTTTTGAATATAGTCTTTAATTATTATTATTATTATTTACTATTCTTAAGTATTAGCACTGCATGCAGCGACAACTCCTTGTATTTGAACACATTAGAATGAGAATCCCGTCGAGAAGACGACAAACAGTTCTGAGGGCTTTTTGACAGAATATTAGTTGTCAGTGTCATGAGGTAGTTGCTAAGATAGAAAAAAAAACCTGCTTTAAAGCCTTTCATTCTCCACAGGAAGAAGATGGAAGCCGTAATCTTTTGGGTATCGACAGAATGCCAGTCTCAGGCACCAGTGTAAAATTCTAAATCTGATTTTATACACGTGCTATTAGACAAGTTTCTTGAAAGTGATATGTAAAAGAAAATAAGATATGAATGTTACGGTGATATATAAGATGCATTACTATATATTTTTAGAAAAAAGTAAAAGTTGATAATCTTTTATGGAATATTTTTTCAATAACTATCGAAAAAAAAACGAATAAATTAATGCCTGCTTGATTAGCCGAGTAGATAGCTTCTCCGCTATTCACCCAAATAGCTTGAGGATATTCATATTTCACCGCGAGCATGGATATTTGTATCTTCAGGTGGTAAATGACTTTCATCGCACGGTGTAACTTTAAGGTTTGAGTGAAACTATAGATAAACCGATTAAGGATATGCATTTACGTGTTTGATTTTCATGTGGTCTCCAGTTAATTTTTCGCTATAAAAAACACAGTTTTGGAGAGAACAAAATGCCTACCACCCCAACATGAGATCGTCTAACTCATCTTCTGTTGAACACATCCTTAATGCAGTTCCCACTCGCACCTGCATCAAGGATTTTGAAATATTTTCGGCGGTATCTGCGCCTTAATTAATGTATAATGCATTTCATATCTTTTTGTTTCATTAAACACTTTATATTACTTTCTTTGCCACTACATTTACCATATATTTCTACTAGATTTTCCATATTAAAATTAGTTATTCATTATTAATTAAAATACCTTAAATTTCGTAGCAGTTTTTCATTTTCATAAAGTAGTGTTTAACTCATAAATAATCCATTCTCTCTTTTTTATTTTCTTCAAAATGTAGCATAAGTATTTTTAGAAGACTGTTTTTATAAAAATGAGCAGTGGATAATATCTACAAGAGTATTTAAATAATTAAGATAATTTTGAACATTATTCGGACACAGATGGATGTAAGATACAAGCCAAATTTAGTGAACATCACTTTTTTCCACTAGGTGTCGCCAAAGATGTTTATAAGCTTGCCTGCCATGTGGCATGTGTTTTAACGGAACTTAGCGAATAATCTTTTGATAAATTGATTTTCAACCAAGTCTCCTTATTCTAGTTTACTGAACGTCTGAGATTCTTTGCTAGAAGCACCATCTTCTTCCACTCTTTCTTCCAGTCCAGTCTAATCCAATCCAGACATTTCACGTTAGCTATCATTCTTTTAGGCGTTATCTTCTCAACATTTCTGTGGGCTTCCTCTAAGTCGCTTTCCATTAGGCTTCACGTTGAAATTTTTGTTTAGTTATTCTCTCCTCACCTCCCCCATTCTTTCCATATGTCCAATCCATCGCAGCCTACAAGCTGTCATTTCGTTAGCTATTAGTGTGGAGCTATAGCTTTTGATTATGTCTTTTTCTCCATTTGCCTGTTGTGTGTTATCTCATACTGGTCCAATAACTTTTCTAAGGATTTCATATCCAAAGGTACGCATAGCTTTTGCATCTTGGTCTCTTATGTGTTCGGTTCTTGCTCCATATAAAACAAAGATATTGTGATTATCTTGTACATTTCTATTTTATCTATGCAAGAGAAAATTTTTGAAAATAATAAATTATCTAGTTAACGAAGATATATTCAGACGCACATTCTAGCTTGTATTTGCATTACTTGTCGGTATGCACAATATTGTACACTTGGTAGTTCTGAATCTTCTAGTTATAGCGCAGTAATCATTCGTGTGCTCAGTTAGTGATATATGGCACAGCGGTACAAAGGCATTTCACCCAAATCCAAACTAGATTTTGTCATATGATGTTTATCCGCTGCTTAAAGGAATTAACTTAAAGGAACTCTCTTCGCTTAGTCAACTTCCCATGCTCCCTGAACGACGTGGTTTACGCGCACTGCACTATTGTATTTTCTGAACCTACGCTTTTATATTAATATTTTTTCATCTCATTCTCTCTCTCTCTTTAATATTTAAGCATATAATAACGGAAAATGGTCATTGAAACACGGTTGTGTTATAAATATTTCAACAGTTCTGATGTATTTCCAAATACATGACGTACACTGGTCCGTGGATGCATTTTCTATAACTAAATTGATCTGTTGTTTGAAACCTTATTTGCTTAACTTCACAGCTTGCAGATATGCAACCCCACCAAGTAGTACTTTTCTGAGTGATTGAAACTTCGAAGCCTAGTTCGTCATCTTCAGCTAACGCTGTTTGAGAACTTAACATGTGAATGCGACACTAAACAATCTTGCGAAGTTCAACATATAACAAAATAGAAAGGGTATTTATTGGACTTGCTAAGTCCAATAGATACTCCTTTCTACATTTACAGAATATGTATTAGCTTTCCATATTTTACAGTTGAATTTCTTCGTCTTTGATCCAATTTTATTTGATAAAATTAAATGAAAGCAAAGTAGCTTCCTAGAAAAGATGCTGACCTCTTTGGTGACCCATGAGAATTACTCTTTTTGCGGTTTTCCTCAAGGGAGGGAGGGATGGAGAGAAAGAACCTGTTTAATTTTCTGCCTTGGGGCTGAGGGTCTCCTTTTGTTTCTTGGCATCGATGCTGTTCCTGCATTTCTTGTATTTTTGTGGAACACTTTTTTCTTTTATTTTCAATGATGTCCTCGTTTTCTTGCTTTCAGCTGAGAGTATGTAATTTGTTAATACAGGAAAATAACGGAACTTAGATAATATGTACTATCCATAAATTACAAGGGATTTCTTACAATTCCCCTACGAATTAATACAATTAATACGAAGTTTAGGAAGCCTTCGGTATGGGAAGTTTTGCCAGCATCAAGAATTCCTTTAAGTCAATGTTCGAATGAGTCATTTCAGAATCCTTGAGGATGACCGATGGTTGTGATTCTTCTTGGAGACCACTGTCACTAGGGGTTGATTTCGCAGGTTTCTCTGTTACTTCTTTTAACCCATAGCCCCACTAATCAGATGCTCCCTCTGGCTATGAAATAACTTTTTTTTTCATTTTCACGACAAAGGCCGCTATTTAGTTGTACAAATTTACAATCTCTAAAGGAAAAAAAAAGACACAGAAAACAGGAATTAAAAAGTTGTTTTGAAAACATGCTGATGTTACTAATTCTATTTTTCATAGCACTAATCACTCGAACAAAGCATTAGAAAACAAGTAAGGAAATGATCCGAGGAGAGTTATAAAATGATGAGTTTCGTATTCTTGAGTTGTGACACAATTCATTCATTCATCTCATTACCACAACTGAACTTGGAGCTGTTTGTTTTTGGCATACCAGTAAAATATCAGACATTTTTATCCACATTGAATGCTTATGTCATTAAACTTGAATAAATAGATGTTACCCATTTCTGTTTAATATTGTTAAACAGTTTACCTTATGCGGCATATTTGAAGTTTCATATTATCTGAAAAGAGTACTTGTCCCCCCCCCCCCCCTAAGGACAGTTACCAGGTCTGGGTATACTTTAGGAAATGAACTTGAATAACTTACAATTTAAAACGAAAAATTTGAAGATGTTAAATTAAAATAATTTTCTAAGGGAGGAGTGAAACATGCCAGTAGAGAAAGTGAAGCAATAAAAAAAAATAATAAAATAAAAAAAAAGAGTAGTAGGCCTCTAAATAATGACAGTGAAGTTCAAAACATTGAGCTTAATTATTAATAGCTGACAGTAAAGTTTAAAACATTACGAAATGTAATCATATTTCTATTTTAAGTTCTTAAAAGAACTGGGCGATGGACTAAGTCCTTGACTCTTTATCCCGTCATCTGAATGAAGTAAATCTGTGTGGAAGGAGTGTTATTGAGCTAAAAGCTCTAGTCATGGCTGGGTAACGGCAATAGCCGAGCCTCAGTTAAAACTTCATTGGCTACAGCATTGCCATTCGTTACCCTGGAAGTCCTAAAAAGGGGCCATATATATTCATATTTCTATTTTGACAATTGACAATTATTCTTTAAGGGTGAAGCAAAATGCTTTTCATATTCCTCGCTATCTGTCGTGGTTACAGTGAGGGTAAAATTTACGAGCAGTTTGCTCGCCCTGAATGGGCATGGAGATTATGTATCGCTATAGGAAGATTTTTATTGAGCTATTAAAGCTCTGATCATGGCAGGAGGGTAACAGCAATAGCGGAGCCTCAGTTAGAACTTCATTGGCTACAGCATTGCCATCCGTTACCCTCCAAGGGTATTGGATTAAATGAATCAATCACCGCATCTCACGGTCGATTGATTCTTCACCCTGAATTCCTAAAAAAAAAAAAAAAAAAAAAAAAAATTTTGGTACTGATCTTCTTTATTTATAAAATTTGATAAAATAAATTTATAGGTGTTTCATTTTAACATTTATGTAATTATTTTTACCAAAGAAAAACAAAGATATAATAAAAATTTTCAAATTTTATAATTTTTACAATATTTTTATTAACATAATATTAGACTATCCTTAAATAAAATTGTAGTATTCTCTAAGAAATTAGAGCGATCTCCATATAATGAGGGTTTTCATACTTTTCTTTTAAAAGCTATTAATGACTTAAATTGAAGGATTCAGTTTTAAAAAAGTATCATTAGTACAATTAAAGTAATCTAAATAAAATAAAATACTTAGTTTAAGGGAAATGTTCCGGGAAATCAAACTATAGTTGATTACAGATCTATTAAATTTGTCATAATCTTAAACTTAAATAAAGTGCAACTCTAGTATAAAAATGTAACTGTTTTCATAGTACGATTCGCACCAAGTAAACTGTGAATATTATGCAATAAGGTTTTAATCACATATTATTTATTATATAATTCAATATATTCAATTTTATTGCATAATTAAAAAAATAAATTTTTTACATATAAATATTTATTTTAGATTGTTTATATTATTTAGTAGACAATGTTGTTATATAGTATCTTATTTATTATATAATATTTATATAACTTTTTATTGTCAAAGAAATGCATATTTATTTAATGAAATATTCTTAAAGCAATTTTAGGAATCATTATTATGACTATTTTTTATCACAGTATTATTACGTATAGAATTTTATGAAAAAATAATACTTCAGATTTTTAGAAGATTTATTAAATTTTGTCATTTCCCCAATCCTCTAGCGACATTTATTAAATTTGTCATTTCCCCAATCCTCTAGCGACAACTAGTGATGCACGTATTGTCCATATCCTTTAGACCAGTGCTTCCCAAACTGTACGCCGCGGCACCCTTGGGGGCTGTAGGTTTTGTTGAGGGGGGGGGCGTGAAATAATGAAAACAAATTTAAAATGTTGTAAGACTAAGTAGATTTTTTATTTTAAAAGAAACGTATTTAACTTTTATTATTTATTATTTCTTTTTTGTTATTTTTTATATTTTAACGGAAAAATTCACACATTGGTGTTGGTTCACAAACTTCGCTTCCTGCGTATTTCGGCGCTTAATGAATATTAGTAAATATTGCTTATTCATATGTTTCATTTCAAAGCAGTGGTTAATTGTACTTACTTCGAACTCTCCAGGGAAGCTCCAAATCAACTTTCATCACGCCTTCGTAATCAGGGACTATTGATATTGACTTTATATACATATCAAAACTCATTTTTTATTATCACTGTCATCCGAGCTAGTTTTCTGTTACCAATAAAAGTTTCGCATATACTTCACACATGAAAAAAAGCTTAAACAAATTCGTGCAGGGAGATAGTAACTCGCTTGCAGTGGTAAACAACACCCTTCCCTAACAGCCACTATACTGCAGAGGCAATAAAAACAAGTACTTTTATTATGCCAGTGAATAAGGTACGAGGAGTCTGTGTAATATATTTCTCAACAAATAGTGCAGTTAGATACAACTGGGATAAAAATACACTAATTAATGAATCACATGTCCCCTCGTACAGAAACTATGCTGTATAGACTGAAACAAAACCATATGTTGCATGGGCAAACGCAGTATCTAACTAAAAACTATTGTTATTAATTAGATGTGTGTGAGTTCGATTTCCCAAGGCAGCAATAAAATTCAAACGAACGTGTTAAAATTCGTAAAAGTGTTAAAACTAAGTAATATAATATATATATATATATATATATATATATAAAATGAATAATTCGGTTGAAGAGAGTTAGCATTTCAACTCAATTGTCAGCTAAGCTTTTATCTTTCGGTTGCGCGATCTTTTGTTAATTCCGCACCAATCATATGCACGTTTTAATAACCTGCCTTTGCTGTCTGTTTCGCGTTAGGCTTAATTACCTTAAAGGGAGCAAAGTCACAAAAGAGAAAAATGTTCCTGGTCCCAGGATTCATTTATTCAGGTAATATTCACTAATTTCATGTTATCAATCAGTGGCGTGCCAGTATCGGTAAGTGGTGATATTATTTGATCTATTCAACGTTAAAAATTTTAATCCTGAGATGGATAAGTGGCTGATAAAAAATGAAAATAAAAAATTCTCGCGAACAATCAGAAGAAGCAGAAAAGGACAGTATTTCATATTTTACCAGAACAGCCCGCATCGTCTTCATACCCAAACGGTAAGAGGCAAAAAATGTAATATATGCATTTGATTTTTGCAATATTCGCTGTGTATGTTTTGTATTGAATATAAATACAATAAATATTATAATAATATATCTATCTATTACGATTTTTTTTCGAGAGGGGCAGTGAAATATTTTAATTTTTGCAAAGGGGGCCCTGACATCCAGAAGTTTGGGAAGCACTGCTTTAGACTATCTATATCTATCTGGCGGCTAGTGTTTAACTCGGAAGATATCCACTTTTACTAAATAACTACTAACATATATCGCGAATTACATAATTCTCTAAGACGCTCACTCACCTATCACCGCGGCCAAGGCCGGAATAACAAGTCCAAGAGAGATTATGAACCGCATGCTTCTTTTAGATTTGGGTTCTGACGACGGCGGTGCATTCGTCTGAGCACTCCCGCTACTCCTGGGCCTATGAGGGATGAGGAGAGAAGACCTTCCCGGTATCGACGTCTGCTTCATAGTAAGGGAGTGTCAACAATATATAGGTCCACTGGATTACTATTTTCTGAGTGCTGCTTGTTGGAAGGGCAGGTTTTACAGTCCCGACGTCATGTGGCAGTCAACAAAGAAAGCTAGTGAACGGTGAAACGCCAAACAAAAGTGACGTCACACTTTTAAGAAGTGAGGAAAAGTAGAGCGAGCTCCTACAGCGCTAACGCTGCGGCCAATAAGTGCTGTTTGTCCAGAGGAAAAGTCGGTCAGAGCAAATGCAAAAGGAAACGTAAGACTCCAATGCAAAAGACAGCTGTCGAGAGTAATTATCAGCATGGTTACCATGGTAACTACCTGTTTATGTGTTATATGAATTTCAACTTTTACACTCAGATCGAGAAATCGGCATACTGCTTACCACTTTACAGATGAATATATATTCTATAGACTGATTGGTACTCCTGTAAGCTGGTAGGTGGCGAGGAGGTGCTATGCTATGCAATCAACCGATACACCTTCTGTTCCCACACTCATGTACTATAGAGATAAATGAACTGCATATAGGTGTCCGGAACTTGTGTGAAGATACTCATCGGCCAAGGGCGTCCTACTTCCACGCGCATGGAATGTCGGTCAGTAGGAAGAAGAAAGAGGAGCGATCGCTAGCTTTCTCCGACCACGTGCAACAATTCATCGCCAAGATTTTTCTCCGTCTGACCTTGATCCTTGTCCAACGCCCTTGTAGAAAACGTGGAGGGAAACTCAAACCATATTCAAAATCATCACCACCACCTTTGCCACTTCTAAAAGATCCCGTTTAGTTAAAATGAAGTTTAAAAAAACATGAAAACAAACAACAAATAAATCGATTACTATGATTTTCCTCAGTTATCTAGGCGAACCAACACCATTTACAAAGACAGATAATTATCAGGTACTAGACTGGATTTACTGAGCTTTAGGGAACTGTTTTATCGCAATATTCAACGTGGGTATGTAACAGTGGCGGGGGTAGGAGCAAGCGAAGGAAAGATTTCGGGTTTAAACAGGAAGAACTTCATACTTGTAATGACCTTTAATTGTAGTGCGGGGGGATTTTCCTAGTGACCTTAGATGGGAAAAAATGGGACAATGCCATAACGTGGCCAACAAACGAAAAAATCGATTTTAACTTATGAAGCTATTTCACTGAAGGAAATTACACGATATTATACTACTGAGACAACGTTCCTTCGCTTTCCCGCATCCTTTGAATAGGAGTAGAGCATCCCTCTCACCTTATAAAGTTGCACGCAGAATACTCAACAAAAAATGAACGTGAAAAATGCATTCAAAATCCTTTGTCGCTGTTGGTTATTATTATTTCGACTCAAGGAACTAATGTCATCAGGAATTGTATTATGTCTATAACCAGGGTGGGCAGAGAGGATAGCAACTCAGCCCACAAACCAAAATGCCTCGATTCGAATCCCATTCAGACATGTTTGTAAACTTTAAAGTGAAATCATTACCCCGCTTATTGGAGGCCTGAAATGGCTTAAAAGAATTCCATATTTGCCTTTCGGATTATCTAATCCCTTAACCCATAAACAGTACTAAAATATATAATAGGCTTTTAACCTTCCGTAGGTGGTGGTAGTCACATAAAAAAAGTTGCATGTGCATTCTCCGGATTTTTATTTTATTTTATCCAGAGAAATCAATCTGTCACCAACGTCTGAGAACAGACAACTCACCTCCAATCGAAAACGCCATAGAAAATGGAATTCGAACCAAGTTTCTCCAACTAGGGAGGAAGAAAATGTCACATTTCCCTTCCGAACTGCCCTACTGAGGCGATAACATGTGACATCAGGAAAGCTAGAATTCTTATTTTCAGGCCAAGCAGAAATGGTTTTTGCACTTAGGAGCCGTAAGAAGTTATTATTATTATTATTATTATTATTATTATTATTATTATTATTATTATTATTATTATTATTATTATTAACACAGTGAAAAAAAAGTCTCCTAATTACTTCAAAAAGAAGACCACAATAAAAATGAATGTGAACCACCAAGCAGATGCAATAACACCAGAACATACCGGCAATTTCACTTTGATCGGATCTTTCAGATCATTCATTTGACCTCCCAAATATCAGCCTACTTCCAATACAGCAATCAAATCAATAATAAAAAAAAATACATATATCTAAAAGCTTCGAGGATGCAAGCAAAGGCATTACATCTCAACCGAGATTAAAAATAATAATAATTATTATTATTTATTACATCGAAGTGCTGTGGTTACAGCGGTTAAAAACATTAAAAAGCAAAAATTGTAAAATAAATATAACTTACTGTTATACTATAAATGCTGTTAAAAATGTAACCTTATCCAATTGCAACCTATAAATCATCATCCATAGTAACTATCATTAACGCATTTTAGAATACAAAAAATGGAACAATCTGTATGAAATTCACTGTAATATATATATATATATATATATATATATATATATATATATATATGTAATAAACAAAAATTATTTCCTCAGATAAACTTAATAAAAAGCTTCGAGAATGCAAGCTGACACATTATATCTCAACCGGAATCAACACAAAGAAAAAAAAATCCATTTATTACAACTTAAATACATTTAAGAAAAAATTGTAAATATCTATAATTTATTATTATTGTATAAATACTGTAAAAATGTAATATTATTCAATTGCAACTATATATATATATATATATATATATATATATATATATATATATATATATATATATATATATATATATATATATATATATATATATATATATTTATTCCCATATATATATATATATGAATTTTTTTTATCTTTGGGATAATATATATTAAGGATATCAAGTAATTTTATAAACTTGGTTTTTTTTTACTTTTTTTTACTTTTACACTTGAACTACTTTCAGGCGCAAACTTAACTGTTTTGCTTACTTTGGAGAAGGAGTAAAAAAACAAAGTTTATAAAATTACTTGGTATCCTTAATATATATTATCTCCAAGTTAAAAAAAATTCACATCTTTATTTTACCCAGAGTTTCTTATTCAAAGTAAAAGCGCATTGTAGCAACTTGTATAGGTAAAGTTGATAAAGCTCTGTATTACTAAAAAACCTTGGTGAATTGATAATTACGAATTCTGGTCAGAGTTTTCGATGCTGAGAATTGATTAGGTTGGTGATACTTGTTGCTATAGGGTAGTTAATAGTTAAGATGAAATGTATATATATATATATATATATATATATATATATATATATATATATATAGAGAGAGAGAGAGAGAGAGAGAGAGAGAGAGAGAGAGAGAGAGAGAGAGAGAGAGAGAGAGAGAGGTAAACGTTCCATGCTGTATATAATGGTTGGGACTTCCGAATGATATATTCAGAAGTAAGCTTTCTTTCTTTTGTCTATTTTTGTGATTACACATTGCTTAGCTGGTAGACTTTTGCGTGAATCTGAGAGATTTGTCAATAGACCACCCTCCTAGATCGTCAGGAATAAGACACCGGAATCATCCCTCATTGTACACAAGGATGGAGAATATAAAAGATATCAAGGACACCATTCAACAGTTAAACAAAGATATGTCACTTGACATTCTCAAATTCATCCTAAAGAAATTTGAAACGGATTATCCTGGTTGCTTGAATCTTTTCACTCAAGTAAATGACACTGAATATGATGATTTGGACATCGAAGAGGACATTACACCTGTTTCATCTACAAAGACTCCCCGCCAGTTCGATTGTTCACAGGAGGAACAATCTAATAAATGACGCAGAACATCGGAAGGTGGAATGGAAGATGATGTAACAGCTCACCAAAATCAGATCACCCAAGATAGAAAACAAAATAACAAATGTCCCTCCAGTTATCATTCGAGATAAAGATAAATGGACCTCAGTCTCAAGATCCCTAGGAGAACAAAATATCAATTTCTCCTGGGCAAGAAATACTGAAGAGGGTGTAAAGATTCACCCTACCACTGTCACAGATTATCGCATGATGACGAAAATGCTGGACAACTCTAAATTGCCCTTCCACACCTTTGCGCTTGCAAGCGAGAAGAACTTAAAAAGTAGTTCTAAGAGGATTGTCTGAGGGCATCACAACTGATGAGATCACAGCTGACCTCACCAATGAAGGATTGACCCCAATCAAAGTCAGTAGAATGTTGAGGTCAAATAAAACACCAATGCCACTGGTGTTGGTCGAAATCTCCAACACACAAAAAATAATCTATGAAGTTACCGACAATTGTAAGCTTAAAATTACAACCGAACCTCTAAGGAAGAAGGCACCGGAAGGTCAGTGCCACAGATGCAAGAGGTTCGGACATGCCCAAAAACTAAAAATTATGAAAATTCGCTGTAAATGAGCTGCCTACAGATGCCTAAAATGCGGTGAGGGTCACCAGTCTAACTCCTGCACCAAGTCCAGATCCACACCTGCCTGCTGTGCCAATTGTAGAGGACAACATCCTCTAATTAGAAGGGATGCCTTTCCCATTCAAAAAACCGTAGATCAACAAGAACGAACCAAGCTCCTCCAAGCAATGACACAAACAACGAAACAGGTCGCCCTCCAGATCATAATACCTCACATTCGGCAACACAGGAAGGCACTCGACCTTCATCCGTGTCCAAATCATATAGAGGTGCTTGCTTTGCTGAATTCATGCAGCAAATGAAGCACCTCTCCATCTTCCAAAAAGAGATTCCATCTAGAAACCCAATCCATATTAACAGCTCTCTATAATGTTAAAAAAAATTTAAACCCAATTATCTCATGATAAGCATGGAATGCTTACAGCTTAACTAATACAATTCTTGAGCCTCAAGAATTCGCAAAAAGATACAATCCAGACATAATTTTGATCAGTGAATTACACCTCAGACCATCAAACAACCCAAAACTAAGAGGTTATATTTTATATAGCACAGACAGACTTAACTCTAGTGGAGGCGGCGCAGCAATTTTTATTAAAAATTATTTAAGCCACAACTCGTTGACTAACCCCATACTCTAAACCTTGAGGTGACAGGTGTGGAGATGCACACTAATAACGCAGGCAAACTCAAATTCTACGCACCGTACAATCCTCCCATCATTCCACTATTGACAGCAGACTTAGACTCCATCCTCAGCTACACGGATTCCATAATTATAGCAGAAGACCTAAACTCCAAACATAAAGCCTGGTTCAGTTCGTCAATCAACTCCAAAGGCCGTACTTTATTCAACTACACGTTACTCAACTCATCAATAGTAGCTGGACCCACCCACTAGAGCCTGTCAGGAATTTCTGATATATTAGACATAGTTATCCTCAGAAACATCAAATATCAATACCAGCTGGAGACATTAAAAGAGCTTAACTCAGATCATAAACCCATCCTGCTCAGGTTAGGACTTCGAGATCAGCTCTCTCCCCATCATTCTTTCTACCATGGGACAAGTTCTCTAAGGTTCTCCCAGTCCACATAGGTCCACCCCCTGTCATTCGTAAAAAAAGAAGAAATAGACCAAGCTGTAAGCAATTTAACTAGGCAAATCAACACAGCAATAGCATCAGTCACTCAAACCACTGTCTTCCACGCTCCCAACTGGATTGCAGAAGAGATAATGGACCTGATTAGGGCCAAAAATAAAGCCAGAAAGCGATATCACAACACAAGAGCCCCGCAGTACAAAACAATCTGAACAGACAGGTTCGAGAAGCCCTCCAGATGCACAGGAATTCCAAATGGGATTCCAAGCTCAGGGAAATGAACCCAGAAGATAACTCCTTGTGGAAGTTTGTAAAATCTCTTCGTACCAAAAGACAACCACTTCTCCCTTTGAAGACCAATCTTGGAATTGCACACCCAGATGAAGAAAATGTAGAAGCCCTAATTGACAATCTGGAAAGTCAATGCAGCCCATCTTACGTAAACTTAAATATCAATCTTATTTACAAAGTTCATCATAAAGTTAGAAATGTATTAAGACAGCCTAAGGATGATTCAGAAACCATCACCCCCACATCTCCAACAGAAATAATAAATATTATTTTTCCTCTGAAGAATAAATAGGTTCCCGGCCTTGACGGCATTACTAATAGGATAATACAGCTACTCCCACGGAAAGCCATAATTCATCTAGTTAATATTAAAAATTGCATTTTAAGATTCCAGTACTCTCCCACAGATTGGAAAATCGCGGACATTATACCTCTGAAAAGCCTGGTAATAACCCACAACTTCCCCAAAGCTACAGGCCCATCAGCCTTCTTTCCTGTCTTGGCAAAGTAATAGAAAAGGTCATCCTATCAAGACTACAATCAGCAGTGGACAAACAGAAAATAATCCCAAATGAGCAATTTGGGTTTTCGCAAAGCTCACAACACGGTGCAACAAATTCACCGACTAACAAAACATATCACTCATGGTTTTAACTGGCACCTTCACACTGCTGCATTTTTGGTGTTGCCAAGGCCTTTGATAAGGTCTGGCATCAAGGACTTATCTTCAAACTAATTGAAAACAATATCCCAATTAAACTAGTGAAACTCACATATTCATATATTAATGAAAGATGCATGCAAGTAAAACTCAACGGAATTGTGTCATCAAGGCGCAAAATTCTGGCGGGAGTACCCGAAGGTTCTCTTCTGGCCCCAATACTTTTCACAACTTACATGGCAGATATTCCTCTCAATTCAAGAACAACTACTACGGCCCTTCATGCCGAGGACACCGCTATTCTAGCTAGATCGCTCAGCCCTCGCCTAGCAATCACTAGACTCCAAGGAAGTATCAATGAGCTAGCAAACTGGTTCACTAAGTGGAGGATTCAAGTGAATCCCCTCAAAAGCTCAGCCATGTTGTTTTCAAGAAGAAAGGTCTTCAATAAAGAAGACATCCTACTCTCTGGTCATAAGATTCCATGGCAATCAGAGACCAAATATCTTGGGGTGTTAATGAATAAGAAACTCCTTTTTCACAAGCACATCAATCTCATTGGCTCCAAATCTTCCAAAGTAATAGCACAGCTCTACCCATTGATCAACCGCAAGAGCAAATTGAACCTACATAATAAATTGCTTCTTTACCAGATGGCAATACGTCCAGTCATTACCTATGCCTCACCAGCATGGAGTCACACTTCAAGATCAAACATTTCGAAATTACAGAAAATCCAAAACAAATGCCTTAGGATGATCCTGGATGTACAGTGGTTGATCAGAAATTCACAGGTTCACCGAGAAACCGGCATTCCATACATTTCCTCCTTTCTTCGTATTCTTGCAGAAAAATTCTTCGTGAAGTCAAGTTCACATTCAAACCCACTAATCGTACCAGCTGTCAATTACAACGAGACTGATTACTACAAACACAAAAGACCGAAGGCTGTTCTCCTCTCAACTGATCATAGCTAACACAACTGCCCTCAGAGGGCGAGCTTAACTGCTCACAAACTTCCCATTCCCAAACAACTCTCATTACAGATAAAAGGGAATATGAAAAGCACCAGTGCTTCACCCATCCTGTCAGTAATGTTAATGGTTAAAAACCTTGATATTTCAGGGTCTACCTACTCTCACTGATGAGACCCCAATGGGGGTGGAAACCGGTGCGGGGTGGATCTGGCTTTGAGAGGCTCCGTTGGAGGTAGGTTTTAGCCTGTCTCTGAGTGGGGCCACCGCTGAGATTATGGCTCTGCTTGGTGGTGGGGTGAGGCCGTCACTGGGTAGAGCCAATCCTGAGAAGTTCTTCTTGGTGACGGGGTGAGCCTGTCATTGATTGGAACAACGCTGAATTTGGCGATCTTTCGGGATCGTCTTATTTTTAGAACCCGCTTCACCTATACATAAGGTTGAAACCGGTTTGGGTAGTGTCCCTCCACCCATAATGTATAACAGTATACATCTTCTAGTGAGATGTGTTTTACATTATGGGAAATACCAAGAATAGTGATCAGAGCTTTAACCACCTTTACAACGAGTTGCCCTGGTACTATCTTTTAGACTTGAACTACGTTCAGGCGCAAACTTAACTGTTTTGCTTTCTTGGGAGAAGGAGTAAAAAAAAAAACAAGTTTATAAAATTACTTGGTATCCTTAATATATATTATCCCCAAGGTAAAAAAAATATTCAAATATATATATATATATACATATATATATATATATGTATATTTCTCTAAGTGGGTGAAGCAAAGCAAGAATGCTTTTGATATTCCCCTGTATCTGTAGAAGAAAATGTATGGATGGGGTGTTATTGAGTTATATGCTCTGGTCATGGTGGGGTAACGGCAATAGCTGAGCCTTAGTTAATACCTCATTGGTTACAGTATTAATATTAATAAATTAATATTGTATTAATTATAATTAATGTAAATTAATACAATAACTATTATTAATACATTATACAAAAAATGGAAAGAAAAGAAAATTTGTATGAATTTCACTATACGTGTTGTAAACGCATATTTTAATAATGAAAATTATTATTAAATTTTTTTTAATAGAAATCTAATGTCGAAAATGAACCATAATCTGCAGCACTTAGTTGCTCTGTTATGTAAAATAACATGTCGGAATGTCACTCAAGATGATTATTGTATACATGTAAATATTATTGAGGTCAATACAAATAATAATAATAATTCTCACAATATTACGAAGTAACATACTAAAATGCAACGTAATAATTTGATAATATTATCATGTAACATGAATTATGAATTTACATTGTGCTGTATGTTTGTGCGAAATAGAAAATATCATATTTTAATTGGTTTGCAAATACCGTGGATAATCACACTTTCGAATACCACTGCGGAGGTGTTCGTTAGAGTATGGAAGTAACTTGGGAGCACACACTTTCTCAAACTTGAAAAACCTTTTTTATACTTGAAAAAAAAAAAGAGAACTACTACTTATAACTGTAAATTATTCTCTTAAAAATATCGCAAAAAAATATGTTATCTTCACTAATATTGACATCTCATCATTTTGATAATGCAGAGCTTAATGCTGAACTTTCTACTATAAAATCATATACTGAATGTTAATCAAGATGATTATTGTATATATGTAAATATTTGAGAGAGATCAGTAAAATTTTTATTATTTAAATTTTTATTATTTAAATTTTTATTATTATTCTATTCTATTCGCTGAAAATCACTGAGTTACCTTTCCATCTAACGATGACGTGACTGATGTCTGATAATGCATATTTTGATGTCACAAACAACGACTTTTCTTCTGAAGGCGAATTATCTGGTCTCATTGCGAGGTAAAAGGATTACTTCTCCTCTATGATTTTCCATCAATTTTCTAGGTGAACCAATACTATTTGAGAAACTGCAAACCACCACTATTAACCAATACTATGAACTCAGTCCTTTCAAAAAAGGAAAAAAACAACAACAACAAGAAGAAGAAGCAAATCTGGCTGATAAGCACAAGCAGTTTACTGACTAAATGTATACTGACCTCAATAATGAACTTTAGTTACTCCGGCTGTAATTCGAAACCAAACTAAGCTAAACCTAAACTTGTACGAGGGTGGTCTGAAAAGTTCTTGGTCTAACAATGAAAAAACATATAATTTCAAAATAATTTTATTTTTCAACATACTCTCCATTTAGACTAATACATTTATCCCAGCGATGGTCCAGCGCCATTATCCCATTCGTGTAGTTGTTCTCAGTAAGATCTGCAAAATACCCCTATTCAATCACCTCTTGGTTCGAAGAAAAACGCTGACCAGCGAGGAAGAGTTTTAGTTTTGGGAAGAGATAGAAGTCAGAGGGAGCCAAATATGGAGAATAGAGTGGATGTTCCAGCAATTCATAGTGCAGATGAATTGTTGGAACATTTCCTTAATTTTCCCATTTCCCAAACACCTTTCTTGGCAGGTGCATTGTCTTGATGATAGATGATTTTTTTCTTCTGCAAACGGGGTCTTTTCTGGCGAATTTTTTCGTCTAGTCTGGTTAAAAGATCGGAATAATATTCCCTGGTTATTATTTTACCATTTTCAAGATAATTAATAAACAAAATCCTTTAGCATCCCAAAACACCGATGCCATAACCTTTCCTGGTGATGGACCCGACTTTGTCTTCTTTGGCGCTGAAAACGGCTTCTGTCCATTTAGATTCTGGTGTGTAATGGTGAATCCAAGTCTCATCCATAGTAATAAATCGAAGCACAAAATCAGTTTTATTCTTGTTAAACGCTCCAAGCACTGTTCAGAGATTTTCTTGCGAGTGCGTTTTTGATCTGCTGTGAGCAAGCACAGCACCCATCTTGCGGAAAGCTTTTTCATTTGCAATTCTTCATGCAAAATATATCCTACATGTTCTTTTGAAATGCCTATAGTCTCAGCAATTTGACGCACTTTGACTCGCCGGTCATCCAATACCATATAATTTCTGATGTTACACTTTTTGGACGTCCTTCACGTGGATCATCTTCAAGGCTGGTACGACCAAGCTTAAACTTGGCAGCTCATTTCTTAATTGTCGAAAACGAGGGAGAAGAGTGCCCATAACCGTTTATGAACTTCGAATGAATTTCTTTTGGCGTTAAAACCTTCTTTTATAAAGAATTTTATAACCGTAAAATACTCAGTTTTATCCATTTCAAGGGATGCATACAACACTTTGGCTTCCGACAGTTGTATAAAACAAACTACTTGAGAGAATACCTTGCAATTTCAAATGGATACTTATGAGAAATGTACCAACTTAAGAAAACACAAATTCGTGCCCATAGTGTTGCCATCTATGGTCGAGGCCGAGAGCTTTTCAGATCACCCTCGTATGTGTAGTTACTCTCATATGCATATACCTAATGCATTCGTATCCGTTAAATAATGTATATTTAACGTTAAGTACGTTAATTTGTGAATGGAGCCGCAGTAATTGGTTATGCTATATGAGTTTTCGATTGTTATAATTATTTACGCAATATATGGTCATAAATGAATATTAACAACTTGTCCATAACATTACAATCAATTGAATGTTAAATAACAAATAAGTTTAAAATTCATAATAAACAGTATTGTAAGTATAAAATAATACATAAGCAATGGATATTAGATCCAGCATTATTTCAAAGCCGAATGTAAAAATCATGAAAGTTTCGTAAGTTGACCAGTGAGCTTGTGGGAATGTATTCCTCAGCATCCCCGATTTGCCTTAGTTGACCAGTTTGCGGGACGATCTCCTGCGAGAGAGCCCCCTCAAGCTCTCTGGTCAACTTACGAAACTTTCATAATTTCTACATTTGGCTTTGAGATAATGCTGGATTTAATATCCACTTTGGTTATGGAATTTTGCATCGCCGAACTGAAGCCTTTTGGCTCTTTATTTTATTAATTATTTTAGTAATAAAATATTCGTCATTTTAATATAGTTATTTGAAATATTTTTTTCTTCTTTAAATTTTGAAGAATTTTTTTAACCCTAATTTTGTATTACGATAAATAAATTATACAAATTTCGAGAGGGAAAATCTTTTGCTCCGTTCATATAGTTAGTTCCTTTGAAAGTAAAAGAAATGTTTAGTAGTATTTTCACGTATGAAGGATATAATTAAAAGTTAGAGTTACAGCACACGACTGTTGCCATCTTGTGTTCCTAACGCTAACTACTATTGGTGAAATCCAGTTCTGATGTCAATATTTCTGAGTTTATTACAGAAAGCACTGTAATTGTCGAATCTATAACTTTTTTCCCCTTCCCTGGAAGTCTAGTATCGTTTACATTAGAGCACGGTTAGTCAGGAGACACCTCATTCTGCTTGTACAGTTTTGTTTTGCTTATATTTTGCCAGTAGAAATGCATTGATTGAAACGAAAACAATGAAAGCAATCGAAAAATTCGGAGGGATTGACTCAAATTCGAATTTAATTGAATTCCATCTAGTCATTTCGAATCTTATTTAGGCCAAACAAAAATGCACTTATTCGAACTAAAACTGGACTCCATGGACAAAGATTTGTATGTATCATTAAATAGAATTGTCTTCTTCTTCTTCTTAATGAAATTCCATCAAATTAAATAGAGTTATCGTAATATATGATTTTTTTAACTTTTTTCCGTTATGCGTCGGATTGAAATAAACACTGGAAGAGTCGGACCAACTTTTGCAAAGATTACAGGTACTGAATCTCAATGAATCCGTCCAGCCAAAGCCGAGGGATTACTTTCATATGTACGGACCGACAAAATGAATTTAACGCACTTCAAAATGACTGTAGGTTCAAATACTGTCACAATGAACAGTGTCATTATACGATAATGCGGTTGGAAACACATATTTTATTGGAATTGACCATTTCCTTGCTTGTGAAATCTGAATTTTGATAAACTGCAAAATATTATGATTCCATACTTATATTGATTACTATTATAATTCTATGTCTTTAGGTGAAGATGAAGTAAATGTGTAACAAACTAGTCGATAAATACTTTTTTCTTTCTTTCATAGTTGTATTGTGGTTATACAGGAATAATTACAATATTACAGATAAACCATAAAAGTTTGATGTCAGCAAAGGCAGTCTCTTATTTTTGCGAGTCTGTTGAACTACTCGAAGTGTTGATTTACCTTTTTTATACTAAAATAATTCCAATTTTCAATTAAATTATCATATAAAATTGAATAAGTTTTCTGAAAGCTAAAATAAATAAGTACGTTTTGGTACTTTCTCATGAATATTAATTATAAGTTGAAAAGTCTAAATACACACCAATACTAAATATTTTATTTTGGATTATAAAATAGATAATAGGATTAACGTCTTCTTGCGGATAACGTATGGATCGACCGTGAGATGCGGTGAGGTGATTAATACTCTTGGAGGGTAATGGAGGGTAATGCTGTAGCCTATGAAGTTCTAACTGAGGCTCGGCTATTGCTATTATCCTCCTGCCATGATCAGAGCTTTAATAGCTCAATAACATCTTATCCCTACACTCTCCTCTACAAATAACGGGGAAGATAAAAAGCATTCGTGCTTCGCCCCTTTAAGCAAGTCCTTCTAAGGACGTCTTTTTGCAGTTCACTGAAAACAATGGTACTAGTAACTTGAAGTGTAATAATATCGTACGGTGAAAGCGAAGCTACTTTTCAGTTATTTCTGAATCTAAATTTAATTTATAACACAATCAAAGAAATTGGAAGTTAACTTTTGTTTGGCTCTTCCTAATCCAGTGATGGTTCACAATCCTTTCATTTCTGGTTTTTGCAGTGTATTTTAAAATATTCTATTACTGTATCCGCATTAGAACTAATTCAGCTTAATCCACAAAATTTTTTTGTCTAATGGAAGGAAAGAAGAGAAGATTATCAGATGCGTCTTCTAGAGATGAACTCGCACAAATGATGAAAATATAAAATCATCATTTACTGCATGGATGCAGGACTATGTGTTCTGCTGAATCAGTGATAAATCGAAACTTCGTACTAATTTTGAAGTTTCAATGAAAATGAACTATTTCTTTCCGAGAATGTTCTGAACTAAACGATTACTACAGCAATATCCTGTGCATGCAAGATCGTGAATGCCCGTGAAAGACACGTGAGCTATTTTGGCTTTTAAGGCATATTCAGCAGAGAGTATTATGATAGAATGGGTGCAACAGTAATCCACAATCCGTCGATGCTTCTCCAAGATTTCACGGATTGAAACGATTACTGTTATGTACCTAATGTGTGCCGTGATTTATTAAGTCAACACGGGCGTGTTTGTAAAAACGACAAAGTGGCCACGTGACCCGTAATACAAATGATACCTTCTTTGTTCGTTAATCACGTCCGAATAACAATTCACAGCTCTTTGCTACAACCCTTTTTTTTCTGTTTTATTACTACAACTTCAGGGTAGAGAGCAGAAGCGCGTGCAGTTTTGCATACACAATGCCTGAGGGACGACGCTTTGGACAGATGGAGAACAATCTTGAGAGATGTCACACACACACACACACACACACACACACACACACACACACACACACACACACACACACACACACACACACACACACACACACACACACACACACACACACACACACACACACACATACTGTGAACAAACACTAAACTGCTGCAGAACGAATTCATTTTGGGAGGAGCTTTGATATTCCCCCACCCACACGCAGGTCAGTGGGATATATTCAGGGCACACATTCGTAGGTGGTTTTGTATTGTCCAATACAAATTGGACACGTTTCAAGTCTGGGTCGTTGATCTATTGGAATATTTAAGAAAGGTTTAGCATGAAAGCAGAAGGAGAAAGGAGAATGAACTATCAAATTGGCAAGTTAGTTTGTCTTGTTGAAGGAATGAATACGATGAGGCACATCTGGCAACAGTAGACAGAAATTGTAAATAAGGGTGGTTAGAGGCTTTTGTTGCGCAGCGAACAATACGAATCATTTTACATTTGTGGCTTCGGCGCACTCTTCTTAGATTTCTAAGACTGTCAGGCGAACCCATTAAAGGACAAATATGTTCATCAAGATTGGTGACATTCCATCACAATGAGCACACCCATCTTCGTCCTTTGTTCATGAATCGTCAATCCAATACTATTTGAATTACTGGAATTTGTATGACCAAAGCGAGTATCATATATATAATTAATGTGTAATTTAATTGCAGCTACTGTTACTTTTAACCTCCACCAATCCAGATACCATACCCATTTTATCCCCATTGTCTGATCAGCAGACCTTTCTCGTCACCGCCTTATCCTAACTTTGTTCTTTTTCTGTAGTCTTATATGTTTTATACTATGTTGGAAGAAGTTCTGTATTATAGTAAGCCGAGTGGTTAGCGTATCCGCTCTCCAGCCAAAAGGTTGCGGGTTCGAATCCCGCCGTGGGCATGAATGTTTGTGATTGTCTGTGAAAATACTACTGGTGGGAGGTAAATGCAGTTTCGTTTCGTTGTAGTTGGTGGATTGAGTGGTAGAGACAGAGAGTCGTAAAATAGATGTCCTCCCTCGATGAGCTTTGGACTTCTTGGAAGTGTCGCGTAATAATAATAGGAAGATTAATATTTTATGACATTACACTATGAATCCATTATGTTATTTTTTCATACCTTTTCACATAAGAAAAAGAGACACTAATAATTTGGTAATTTATTAGTAGAGGAACTTCAGATTTGTGTTTGGAATTCCTGTTCCGTAGTAGTACAATTTTTGAATTTTGTTAGCTATACTTGTAGCAACTCCGAGACAATATAATGGAAAACATTAACCTCGACTCACAGTCACGTGTTTCACATCTTTGCTAGGGTAGCCACCATCCAACTCCTAAAAGTATGCAATGAGCTATCGGCTTACTAATGAATACGAGGCCGAAAGCTTCAGCACACGACTTCAGAAGTGTGAAGTCGGTTTCGTTATGTAGGAAGATTTTATTTCACGGTCAGGGTCTGCTCCAATGTTTCTTTGGAATTCGTTGGTTCCAAAGATGGTTTTTCTGGATTTAAAAGAAAAACGAGAGAATCGGCACCATTTCAGTAGGTCATGAAATCAATCCCAAATTTTTCTTTTTGGTCTAAAGAGACAGAAAAAAATTCCCGCCGCTTTGTTTCAGCTAACTATAAGTAGAAGGGAAAAAAAACTTCTTAGTAATGTTTGTTTTTATTATAAAAGACGATTATTTCTTATTCTTCGCTTTGACCACAGTTTTATGGCGTAGAATTCTCCATATCAAATCATTTATAGGTAAAGAGGTTTTTCCAGAACTTTTTCACAGCCCAAATTTATATCTACCAGCTTTACAGGTGGAAACCTCTTTCTGTGAGTAAGCTTCGTGTAGAAGGAACTGAATATACTGTATAAACCTCTCATCGAAATTAAAAAATTTTTTTTTCTTCTTCTTCTTTAGAAGTACAGAAAGCCGTGACAGAAGAAGAAAAGAAAAAAAAATAGAAGAACAACAAGTGGAAGCTAAGTTTCCAAAAAAAAAAAAAAGTGCAAGGAAAAAATTGGTCGAAGCATTTGCCTCGGCCGATTATTGCATAGACTGATTTCCGACTTACGATTTTTTCGATCTACGACTCGCTCACCGGAACAGAATAACAAGGTAGATAGAAGAACCAAGTAAAAATTTGTGAAAAAGTAATCTTGAAGTACATGGACTGGAATGTTTCGTTACCGGAACTTATGCCCTATGTGACCATTCCTCACTCGATAAAAAAGGAAGAATTTTGAAGATCTTGAAGAAATGATTGAATCAGCAGGTGGACGCAAGGAATTATTAGTGTAAGGAGACTAAAGTCTACTAATAATAATAATTTAACACTCGATATTTAATAGTCGAGTTGTGGTGGAGTGATAATCGTTTAAATATAATATATAATGCCTAATATGAATATACGAGTATTAACATAATCCTAATATTATGTTATATAATATTAGTATTATGTTAATACTCGTATATTCATATATAATACTAATATAAAGTACTAGTATACGGTTTCAATGGAAAAAGCACATTATATGTTAAGATATATGTTAATATGTTAAGATACAATATATTATATTTCACCCAAATATAATATAATATTTGGGTGAAATATTCATACACCTTATATATTTTGCAATGATTTTAAATTATAATACGGTTGGGGGAAAATGTAATTATTCATATGTTAAGATACAAATGAATAATTACATTATTCATATGTTAAGATACAAATGAATAATTACATCCTTATATATGTTAAGATACAAATGAATAATTACATCCTTATATATGTTAAGATACAAATAAATAATTACGTCCTTATATATGTTAAGATACAAATGAATAATTACATCCTTATGTATGTTAAGATACAAATGAATAATTACGTCCTTATATATTAAGATACAAATGAATAATTACGTCCTTATAAGGACTGGCTTAAAGGAGCGAAGCAAGAATGCTTTTCATATTTCCCGTTGTCTGTAGAGGACAGTGTAGGGATAAGATGTTATTGAACTATTAAAGCTCTGATCATGACAAGATAGTAACAGCAATAGCCGAGCCTCAGTTAGAACTTCATTGGCTACGTCATTGTCATCCATTACCCTCCCTGGGTACCCATTTTAGTCGCCTCGTACGACATGCATGAGTAACATTGGGCTATTCTTATCCCAGCCGCCACATGGGAGAGAATAATAATTACGTTCTTAAAAGAACTGGGCGATGGACTGAGTCCTTGACTCTTTATCCCGTCATCTGAATGAAGAAAATCTGTGTGGATGGAGTGTTATTGAGCTAAAAAGCTGTTGTCATGGCTGGGCAACGGCAATAGCCGAGCCTCAGTTAAAACTTCATTGGCTACAACATTGCTAGTTATTTAAAAGAATAATTACGCTTTCCCCCCAACCGTATTATAATTTAAAATTATTGCAAAATGTATAAGGTGTATGAATATATCACCCAAAATAATTTTAAAATTTTGTTTTTAAATATAAGGATTTACATTTATAATATAAAAGCAATTCTCTTTAAAAGATTATTTAGAAAGAATTTATTTTAATAAATATTATAGTTATTCAGTTAATTTGCCCTTATATATTCTATAAAGATGAGAGATATATAGTCTCGAAAATTTACCAAGGACCGATGAATAACGTAATATGAAAAATTATTTTTTACCAGTTTATTTATTTCAGATTTAAGGGGGTTTTTATATAATATTATATTTTATTTAATTAGGCAATTGGATTCTAATTTTAGAAAAGTAAGTCTATGTCAGTAAAACATACAGTGAAACGCCAAATAGGCATTGAATTATTATTGTCTTAAATTTGCATCGAAAGAGTATGAATGTGGTTTTCTCTGTAATTTCAATAGTATGGAAAAGCTGTATTCGAAAAATTCAAGAAGACATGGCATTTAGTTCCTTATGCCTAGAGGCCCTTTAGCTTCGTTTCGTGCGGTAATTCTCATCTTATAAATTTCGTTTGATACTCAGTGGAATTAAAACAATATTTCTATAAATCTCTAAGAAATTACAACATCTCTCTCTTCGATAACAAGATGAAATAAGGAAGAAATGATGATGAAATAAGGATGAAATAATGCATAAGGAAGAAGTCAAATTGTGATTGTGAATAAGCACAAGTCAACCTATGCATGTTTTGGTTTTATCCCCTTCTTAGGCCGAATGGTCTGCATACGACACAGTGTTTTTATTTATTTATTTATTTTTATTTACTAAAATAGAGCCAAAAGCCTTCAGTTCGAAACATCTGTGAGGCCAATGAAACCTTATCAAATTGGACTAACAAAAAGCGAATATATGGACCCTTGGGCAAGCGATCATGTCATTTATATGATCCGGGTTAGAGCAACTCGTAAAGTGGCCGGTAAGTGTATTCCCGTAAGCTCTCTGGTCAGATTTCGTACGAAACTTTCATAGCTTCTACATTCGGCTTTATTTATACTTTTATTTATACTTTTATGCTCAACTGGCGTTATTATCGTCCGACTTAATTTGTCTCAAGCACTTCTGTTTATCAAAAAAAAATAAAAATAAATAAATAAATAAATAAATGTAGTTAATGTTCTATTTCAGTGCATAAGGAAACAAAACAATGTCTTTTGATAAAAACAACAACAACTAACCTCTAGATGAAGTCAAAATACTACAGTGAAGTATTTTAAGTAATGTCACTGGGATCTTTGAAATGAATTTGTATAGGAGAAATCTTAAAAGTGAATAAACATAGATAGGCACAGGACATTTTTTTTTTTTTACTTTCTTTGGATATCTATTCTTAAGTAGGTAATGTGACAGTTATGCAGAATATTTACTTTTGAAAACTAATAAATAAAAATGTACGAAAAATAAAAATGAAACCATCATATATAAACTGTGTAGCTGTTCCACACGCTGCACGCCCTCACATATGCTTCCATGAATTTCTCCTTACAAATATTCCAGATAAATCTTCGCTGTTAAATGTGAAAAGCGATGAGATAGGCCGTAATATGGAGTGGATTCCGCTACGACTTTTCCTGAATCGCAAGTGAGTCCCTTAACATAAAGTGTAGGAAGAACTTGCCATAGGTGTACAAAGGACAGTGACCCACGTGAAACCAGATACAGTAACATGGAAGCAGGCGACATCACAGCCAGACTTCCTAATTCCGTCAATATTTATGGAATTTTTGAGAATGGATGTTGTGAATGGTTGAATTTTTTCCATACAGAAAAAGAGGAAACAAAAACACTTCAATAAATGATAAAAAATCAGTCAAGAATGCATCGGGACGAACTATTTTAACTGCAACAACAACAACAACATCACCGAACTACATGCTGTCTTCCATTCATTTCAAACACTCTTACCTGGATGTGCTCATGTCACAGTTCTTATTGTTGTCTGGTGAAGGACATCCAGAAAACCACTTTCTATCGAGGTTAAGCAACTGCAGGCAGTGAACTCATCCCTGAAATATTGTCAGAGAACTATAAATAGAATAAATTTATTACAACCTAAGTTAATAATAGAGCTTCCATTTGGTTTAATGAATTCAATAAAATAAATTATTTAACAATATAGTTTACAGATTTCATTTAGAAATTATTTAAATAATTTATAATAAAAATCCATACACCTAATAAAAATTTCATAGTAATTTATATAAATAATTACAAGATTGAAAATGCAACTAAATTGAACCTGAGATTTTGGAATTGACCGTGAGATGCGGTAATTAATACCCTTGGAGGGTAATGGATGGCAATGCTGTAGCCAATGAAGTTCTAACTGAGGCTTGGCTATTCCTGTTACTCTCCTGCCATGATCAGAGCTTTAATAATGCAACTAATTTATTAATAATAATTTCAATAATTTATTAATGATAATTTCAATAATTGTTTACTAGATTATAAATTCAACTAATGAAGATGAAAATTGGTACGCCTCATAAATTTTATAATAATTTAAATACCTGAATATTTGGTGTAAAGTAAATGACGTTACCCCGTGTGGTGGCGGGGATAAGAATAGCCCCAATGTAGCCCATGCATGTCGTATGAGGCGACTAAAATGGGTACCCAGGGAAGGTAATGGACTGCAATGCTGTAGCCAATAAAGTTTTAACTGAGGCTCGGCTATTGCTGTCACTCTCCTGCCATGATCAGAACTTATAGCCCTATATTACCCTATCCATACATTTTCTTCACAGATAACAGGAAATATGAAAAGCATTCTTGCTTCACCCATCTGAAAAAAAAAAAAAAATTCGTTAAAAAAATGATTTCTGTGATAGATCATATATAAATTTTACTTATATGAATTAAACACTATAATAAAGGAAATTTAAATATTTAAATAAACTGCCTAAGTGTTAAGTAGGAAACCTGTTAACACTTTGCTACGCAGTCTTTAACAGACCAAATCTGTTTGTTCACTCGGTGCAATGTCAACAAGATATCGCAAAGAATTTTACAATATAAAATTGGTTATCATTCTACCATGAAATAAGACCGTATCTAAGCACAAGAATATACGTGAATTGAGGTATCTCTCCCAAGAAACAACTCTCTAAAATAAAACATAGCAAAAACCCAACCGGAAAACTAAAGACATTCAAAATAACTTTCAAAAAAAGGTTCCGTATTCACATCAGCAACGTTCGTAGTCTTACCAACAATTTAAATAATAAGTATCACTACCTGCAGTCATCCACACAAGGCTTTTTTTTATTCTTTAGGGAATCTCAGCAAGTGATTTCGCAGCCTATTGTCCATCTGAACTAAACAGACAACATCTTAAACAATGACAAGTGGCACATGCGCATTCAACCAGACTCCTTCCCCAGCTGAGTGCACGATCTGCTCTAGCTCAAAATTTCGTCATCACACTTCGCTGTATTCATTTACGGTCTCTATTGTTGTCCAAATTCTGATAGCCACTTTGACCTTTCCGATTACTTGAATTTTTTGCAGTATTTACTTTATTTTCCTCTTTCTACCCGAATACCACATAATCCTGCCTCACCACCCTGATAGTATCTTCGACCTTTTCTCAATCCTGTCCAGCTTGACTTGTGCTCCTTGATTGCTGATCCTCTTTTTCACGGTAGGATCACAGTTTCCTTCTCCTGATAACTACCTGTTCTTACCGAATTTCCGACCCCTATCCAAGTTCCTGGATCTCCAACAAATATGCCAAGCTGGTTCTAGAAAAAAATTAGCATATCACAAGTGAGTTTTCAATAGATCTTCAGTATCACACGATAGCTGAAAAAAAAACATAAACAAACCAATCTGATTATAAAAACGCGAAATGTAGAATATTTGCTTCTTGTTCAAATGTCAATCGAGCCATCGGATCCCTTGCCAAGCTGCTGCACGTAACTTTTGCCCATCCATGTTTCCACTTCTCTCGCATCAGATTATACTATTGTAACATCACCAAAGACAAGGTTAAGCTCTTGCATCATCCCTCTCCTCCAACTGCTGCAATAATGACGAAGGTAAAGTACTGCTCACTGTATATCTCCCTCAGGCTTTCCTCAACTTTGAAATGACTTAACCGTCTCAGACGAAGACCAGTTAAGTCATCTTATTATTAATTATTTGCATCATGGATGGTATTCGAATGAAGGTTTTCCAACTAAAAATAAAGAAAAGAAGTTAGCTGTGAAGCTGGACAGGAAATGGATGTTGATCACCAACACCTCATGTTGGATTCCTAAATCATTTAATACAACTAGTATTCTGGTGCTGATAGTCCCCCTCCCCATTGTGCTATTATGTTAATTCCAGAATTCACACATACATTGTTAACATCCAGGAATGTGTTAGCAGAGCTAATATGATGATCACTTAAATAGGATGGGAGAGGAAAGATTAGCAAAACAAGTGTTCGCTACCAGGTTGGCAGGAAAAAGATCCAGAGGAAGACCAAGATATAGGTGGATTGATAATCTGATAATGTTGGAGTCTTGACAGGTAATAGACTGATTTGGAGGAAAATTGCAGATAGGAAGTTAGTAATAATGTAAATTTTTCATGTAGTACTATCATATCGTACACTCCTTGAAGGTACATGAGAGGAATTTGATGACGATGATGATGACACATACTGTTTACCATCTTTTCAATCTTTCCTACTTCACTCCTACATTCAAAAATGTTCATAAAAATAAGATAACAATCGGTTCTGTTCAAAAAATTAACCCTATCAAAAATCACGCAAGAATTCATCACTGGCCAAATTCTTCACCATTTGCCGATTAGAAGCCAACAGTATGAATTATTTCACCATGCTCGATGTACAGAACAATCTCCTATCCACCAATCATTTTTGGACTCAAACCGTGGAAAGATTTAGATAAAGTATTTGGTCGCTTTTATCATTTTGGTCCGGTAAGCAAAGAGGTTTACTCAGCAAACACCCATCTTATGTTCTGCCTTCCACCCTTCGCAAGTGGGTCGTCAGCTTCCGTCCTGTTCATTACCACACGTGTCACGGTTGATGGCTTCCTCTCTTCAGATTCCCAATATTGCTGGAGCAGCCCAGTGCTCTCTCCTTTTACTCGCTCACAGTCTTAATCTCATCGCTTGCAAGAAACATCTCGCTTCCTCTTGATAATACCTTAATCTCCATGCATGATAAGATTTTGTGTTTACACTTCTAGCGTTTCCTGACACAAATACATCTCACTATAGGGATGCTATCCCCCCCCCCAAAGAAACTTGTTATTCTCTTCCCGTACCACTGCTAATACTGCAGTAATCCGAAATTGGCCTAACCTTGGAATACTGTTCACACATCTTAAGTAGTGGTACATCTGAAACCTTCCTAAGATTGCTTAATACACTGCAGAAGAGGGCAAGCTACATAGACATTCAGAAACATTCACGTGTTCAAGAAACACGTGAACAGATCCCTTCATTCATATTACTGTCTTTTTTCTGCACACGGCACTGATGTGCTAAAATCTTGCAACTTTTTTGTGTGGATTTGATATTAAGAAATGTAATAAAGACTGGAGGTGAGAGAATTATTAGTATCAGACAAAAATATTTTTATGTACATATAATAGCTGAAGATATTAAATGAAATAATTAAACTAATTTAAATTTATAGTAATATTAATGTTGAAAATATTAAAAACCTTTCTGTTTTTCTATTACAACTATTTATTTTAAATTTAAATTTCATACACCTTAAATTTTTTTTATAAATATATTACTATAAATAATTTGAAATTGAGGAGGGAGGCTAACTAAAATCCTACCAGAATACATTGGTCCTGTACCCATCATACACAAAAAAGAAGAAATAGATGAAGCAGTAAGCAATCTAACAAGCCAAATTAAAAAAGCACTAGAAGTAGTCACCAAAACCACAACCAACCGCCCAACCAGTCGGCTCCCAGAAAACATCATGGATCTCATCAGAACAAAAAACAAAACCAGGAAAAGATACCACAACACAAGAGCCCCACAGGACAAGAAAATACTGAAAAAGTTGAACAACCAAGTCAGAAAAGCGCTTCAAATCCACAGGAATCAGGATTGGGACAATAAACTATCATCACTCAACCCAGAAGATCACTCAATATGGAAATTTTTGAAGATTCTGCGCACCAAACACAACCCCCTACCGCCCATGCAAACTGCTCATGGAATGGTGCACACTGATAAAGAAAAAGCAGAAGCAATAGCAGAAAACCTAGAAAAGCAATGGAGCCCATCATATGACAATATAAACATCACCCACATATATAAAGTCCACCAGCAGGTCAAGCGTACCTTAAGACAGTCCGAAGACAAACCAGCCAGCATCACTCCTCTACTCCAGTTGAAATAACCAACATCATAAAACATCTAAACAACAAAAAAGCTCCAGGTCCAGATGAAATTACTAACAGAATCATCAAATTACTTCCTAGAAAGGCTATTATGCACGTGGTTAACATAACCAATGCAATATTGAGGATACAACACTTCCCCTCTGCATGGAAAACAGCAGACATCATACCAATAAAAAAGCCAGGAAACAATCCACAACTCCCGCAAAGCTACCGTCCAATAAGCCTGCTTTCCAACCTAGGAAAGATTGCTGAAAAAATTATCCTTTCAAGACTACAAGAAAAATCAGACCAATTAGGAATAATTCCAAACGAACAATTTGGCTTCCGCTGTATGCACAACCGACTAGTGGAGCATATCACTCAAGGATACAACTGGAACCTTCACACAACTGCAGTTTTTCTGGATATTGCCAAGGCCTTTGATAAGGTATGGCATCAAGGATTACTCTACAAACTCATTCAGGTCAACATTCCAATAAACCTTACCCGTCTAATAAAGTCATACCTCACTGACAGATTCATGCAGATAAAAATAAATGGCACCATCTCAACTAGGCGCCAAATCCTGGCAGGAGTACCACAGGGATCTCTATTGGCTCCTTTACTTTTCACAATCTACGTGGCTGATATTCCTCAGAACCTGAGGACTACCATCACCCTATATGCTGACGACACAGCCATAATGACAAGATCTCTCCGCCCGCACCTGGCGATCAGTCGTCTCCAGGATACCATCACAAAGCTAGAGAAATGGTTCTCCGACTGGAGGATACAAGTAAACCCCGTCAAAAGCTCAGCTATACTATTCACCAGACGCAAAGCCTTCATCCAAGATGATATTCATCTCCTCGGTAAAAAGATACCATGGCAGACAGAAACCAAATACCTTGGAGTACAGCTAGACAAAAAAGCTAAATTTCAACAGCCATATCAAGCTCATAGGCACAAAGACATCCAGAACCATAGCCCAACTCTATCTCCTGATCAATCGCAACAGCAAATTGGATAAACGCAACAAGCTGTTATTATATCAGATGGTAATACGACCAGTAATCACATATGCATCCCCGGCATGGAGTCACACATCCAAATCTAACATCCGGAAACTACAGAGGATACAAAACAAATGCCTGCGGATGATCTTGGACGCCCCATGGTCCTTCAGAAACACGCAGATCCACAGAGAAACTGGAACTCCTGACATCCGTTCTCTCCTTCATGACCATGAGGAAAAGTTCTTCAGCAAGGCACATTCTCATCCCAACCCACTAATCAGACAAGCTTCCAGTTATAGTGAACATGACTATCACAAACATAAAAGACCTAAGGCAATCCTGCTTTCAGCAGAACAGAGCTAACCCCATAGTTCACAAAGTGCGAGCATAAGACTCACAACCTCCCCATCAAGCTTCTCGACACAGATAAAGGGGAAAATAAAAAGCATTTTATGCTTCACCCAGCAAGCCAGTAACGTTGTTGTTGTTGCTGTTAGGAGAGAGGTTGGGCTATGGGATTCATTCATTCAATCCAGTACCCTTGGAGGGTAATTGATCGCAATGCTGTTGCCAATGAAGTTCTAACTGAGGCTCGGCTATTGCTGTTACCCTCCTGCCATGATCAGAGCTTTAATAGCTCAATAACACCTTATCCCTACACTGTCCTCTACAGATAACGGGGAAGATGAAAAGCATTCTTGCTTCGCCGCTTTAAGCCAGTCCTTATAAGGATAAGGACTAAAATAATTATCTTTTTAACGAAAAGCATTCAAAATATTTCTTAAAGTTAAGAACTTTAAGAAATATTTTGAATGCTTTTCGTTAAAAAGATAATTTCTATGAGGTGTAAATAACTTTTTAGTAATCGCTGCCCCTAGTTTGTTAAACTTTTTTAAATAAAATAATTAGAATGACAAAAAAAATCAGACAATAGAAATCAATTTTACTTCAATATTACTGTAAGAACTTTAGGAAATCAAATAATGTTCTTTGTTTGCTCATTTTATAAAGGGATAAATTTTAAGAAATAACAAATCAGCGTTATAGCACTGAAAGTTTCCAATAGTAATTGCACTTAACAACGTTAAATTCTATGCATTCGTACTAGTATTGTTTGAATCTTCAGAGAATCACTTCTATCCCACGTTCACCAGTCCAGTAGGCAAATGTCACGACTTGCAGTGTTGCCAGCAGAAAAAAAATTGACTTGTGGCGCCACCACAAATTGTATTAAACTGCATAATTCAGATTACTAATACAAAACGATACAAGTTTGAAACAAAGTAAAATAAAGAGCAAAAATAAAAATTTTAAGAGATTTCAAAATTTTAAAAAGTAGAAACATTCCATAAATTCTCCGCGGCCCCTATGGGGGCGCTGCTTATAAGTTAAGAATCACTGGATTAAAGGATGTGAAAAATCCATAATTTCTTAGCCTCACACTTGAATTTGAAACCATCTCAAAATTGACCAGAGTTTATAAGAAAGCAACCGTTTGCATCGAATACTGTCATGGTATTGTGCTACATAAAACACTCGAACTCTGCGCATGAATCCGGGACAGAGTTCTCGTTAGAATACAAAATACTGTTGCATATTTTTTGTTCATAGGGAAAACGTGGAACATTATTTCAAGAAAATATAGATTTTCATAAAAGATTTTAAATATTAAAAGAGATCACACTTCTCGTTGACCCGAAAAAAAATATTTATTTTTATTTTATATGTTCCACTACTGCAATGAAAACTGGATCACACGAAAAGCTTGGATATATAATTGGGCAAAAACGAAATAAAAAAAATCAGAATTCCCTAATTGGTCATTTATTTATTTTTATTTTTTATTTTTGGTCAATAATCGTGAATTATGTTTTGACATATTTCTAAGAACAATCATTTAGATTTACGATGGGAAGTGATTAACTGAAATATCTTATTTACTTCCGTGTGCCAGGAAGGTTTCGAAATATGTGTTCGACTAGCACAGTCCTTTCTTTGATTTGTTCTCCTCCCCATTTCCTCCTCCATAAGCATCCTCTTGTCTCCCGTAGTGAGTCCGATAAAAAGCTTGTCTGAGAAGAGGAAGGTTTAATCCTTTGAAAAGGTCCACACTCCATTTTTTTATGATGCAGTCATTCAAGCATACCGTTCATTTGTTTGTCGTCTTACGGTGTCCATTTTAGAATTGACATAAAACTTTTATTTGGGATTATTGTGGAATATTGCGTCGAAGTTTCCACTCTACTTAAGGTTTTAAGAAGGAGAACAGGAATTTTTCTTAAAAATATGTAAGAACAGCATATATTTTTCGACTGAATCTTTAATGCTAAATCTTACAATGAAAAATAAATAGCTGATTTTTGTAATAACCCAGTTCATAAATGACTAAATGCCGCACACCTGAACGAATTTATAATCCTATCAGTGATAAGCATCCCACAAGACTGAAACAATGCAAACATAACCCAGCATTGCTTGTGGAAAGCTGCAAATAAGCCAGTATTATTATTCACTGTTTGTTTCTGTGATTACTGTATCAAAATTAAAAGCAAATTATATTGTGGAAATTGTTCTTTCGAGCAGTAGGAAAATATTCATTAATTGTTCTTTCGAGCAGTAGGAAAATAAAATTAAAAGCAACTTATATAAAAATTAAATAATTATGGAAATTGTTTTTTCGAGCAGTAAGAAAATAAAATTAAAAGCAACTTATAAAAATTAAATAATTATGGAAATTTTCGATATATTTATTAATCGTTCTTTCGAGCAGTAGGAAAATAAAATAGTAATAAATAAATAGGAGTATTTATTTTATTTTAAGATTTTTGTTTTTGTTTTAATTAGGTCAGATTGTCACCCGCTGACAGTCTTTTTGCCTCTGATTTTTATCGGTCCTACCAGAGTTTAAATATATAAAAATCTCACATGATGTGAAAAATAAACCTGGCATAAAGATATTCAACTTAAAAAAAGACAAACAGACCTCTCCTTTTTGTTAATTTATTGCTAAAAGTGACTTTGCATAAACCGGTTGAGCGCTCTGCTCATCATGGGTCTCTTTTTCAGGATGGGGAGTTATTTAGCTATATAAGCTCTGGTCATGGCTGGGTTACGGCAATAGCCGAGCCTCAGTTAAAACTTTATTGGTCACAGCATTGCCATCCGTTACCCTGGAATCTTCAGGCCCTACCAAATCCATATCCAGAACAGATAAACACTTTCAGTTACCTTGGATGTGAAATATCATATGAAGGAGAAAAAGACATAAAATTAAAAACTTCAAAATTTTTAAAGATTATAGACCTGATAAATACAGTAGAACACTCAATCCAAATATAGAACAAAAAGAAATATACTTGAAAATATACAATACTTGAGCAGTGTCCACATTATTATATGTCAGTGAAATTTGAGTAATAAACAAACAAGATAAACAAAGAATAAAAACAAGTGAAATGAGATTTACGAGAAGAACTGCAAAATACACATTATTAGATCAAAAAAGGAACGAAGACATTTTAAAAGAACTAAAAACAAAATCAATAGAAGAAAAGCTAAACAATTATAAACCAAAATGGATTGAACATGTAAACCGAATGGCCAACACCCGACATCCTAAACGAATACTAAAATATAAACCAATTGGAAAGAGAAGGCAGGGTAGACTACAAAAAAAAGGATATTAGATGGATAATGAGACCTGAACAGACTAATATCGTCTATACCCATAATTAGCGTTATGATGATGATGACTTAAAAAAGATCGCACGGATATCAAATTTAATACAACGGGCTTAGGATAAAATTAGGAACTTCTATTGTAGGGACCAAGCATAGAACTTTTAAAATCCTCCAATAAGCAAAAGTGGTAGTCACACCCCGGAGGGTATACCATTCACTGACATCCCTGGTGAGATTCTAACCGCAGCAGTTGGGTGAAGTTGATTCTGTCCACTTAGCCAATCAGCAACTTTCCGCCTCCGTGCAATTCTCATAACCATTATGGGTTATTCGACGTAACTTTCGTCATTTAGGTCTTTAAATCATTTTATAACTGAAAGCCTGAAATGCATACACTGGGTTGCAAATGCTCTCTTCTGTTGGATTTATTCTCCCCGAAAAATGGAGTCGTTTTTTGTAGAAGTCAGAAATGATCAATTTCCAATCTTATACTTAGTGTTCTTTAGGTTCATATAGGGATCCTGTGTATTATTCCCTTTGTACTACTAGATTCTCAGAATATGCGTCTTGTCGTACATGGAGCCTTTTAATAGAATAATCACAACTGACAAAATAGAATTGCCCCTTAAGTCAATATTACGTGGAACTGACCCTACTTCCCAGGGTTACGCAAATGGTTCACAGTTGCGGTACACGCAGATCATGTGATTCAAATGGTGTGTGCATCTGAATGCTCACACCATTCTTTAGCTGTCGATGAATTTGCAGTCCAATCACAGCGACCTCACATGTTGAAATGTAGTGATGGGATGACGGTGATGTATGCAGGAGCTCTTCCATGGAAATGAAGGTGAAGGACTTCCAGCAGACTGGCTTGTTTGGCCGAGTTGATGGTCTCCACTGTACAACCAAAAGAGGCTGAATCCCACCAAGGACATGGATATTATGGAATACCTTTGGGTGGTACAAGAATTTTACCTCCTCGTTAACAAGGTTTTGTGTGTTAGTGTGTCAAATGCTTTTGTTAGGTCAATGAATACGACTATTGTTATTCTGTTTTTATCCAATGCAGCATTTATTAGGTTTGTGAAATCTTCCAAGCGTGTTGCTGTTCCTTTATTTTTTTGAAAGCCATATTGTGTTTTGGGTATGATTTGAAATTTTTCAACGTACGTGAAGAGTTTGCGATACACGAATAATAATAATAATAATTTTATTCGAAATGTTGAAAAATTTCAGTTGATATCTTCTTTCTTTCATCGATTTAAGGCAAAGCAGCCTTCCAGTCTCGTGCAATTGTTTTTTTTTAGTCTTCCAGTTCTTCTTTTAAATTTTTTTATATCCCTATGTATTTCTGAGAGCCTGCTATTGTCCATTCAATTTAGGTGTTTTAACCATTTTTGTTTATATTTACTTAAGTAATTATTTATTGGTTTTATGTTCAAGGACTGTAAACTTTCTTCATTTGCTTTGTGGTCACACTTGGTATATTCAGCTGTTTTTCTGAGAAATTTCATTGCTACTGCTTGAATTATTTATTTATTTATTTACGGCCATTGTTTCGGTTCCATACAGTAAAGCTGGTTTAGTAAAAAGATTACATAGTCTCATTCTGGTGTGTTTTTTGTACAAGGTTGAATTAAATATATTATTTATTATACCATTTACTTTAATAAAATTTGATATTTTAATGTCTATATCTTTTTCTTCTTCAAGACATTCATTTAAAATATTACGATTTAATGATATTATCATATTAATATGATATACAGTTAATACTATTTATTTAAATAGTATTTAAAGTATTAACTCTAAGCAGTTATTATTATCGTTATAAGTGATATTTTTTCAGATCGTATTTCACAATAGAATCAGTTATATCGATTTTAAAAACTACTTTCCTAAAGAAAATAAACAACAACAACAACAACAAAAAAACATGATTCAATAATGAAAGTATTTCTTTACTACAAAATAAATTATCGTTTATTTATTGGAAGCAACAGATTTTATTTTCAACTTATTAATGATTCAAATTTTAGATGTTTAACGTATATACACACATAACTACTGCTGTAGCCAAGGAAGTTTTAACTGAGGCTCGGCTATTGCCGTTAAAAGCTATTGCCTGAGTAACGGCAATAGCTTTTAGCTCAATAACACAGATTTTCTTCAGTCAGATGAAGGGATGAAGAGTCAAGCACTCAGTCTATTCCCCCCCCCCCAAAAAAAAATAAAATCTTCAGTATAACTACACACGAATAAAAATGAGAATTAAAACCTTTGCATAGTTACATGATACTGTCTACTGATGTAGACGGTATTGACAGGTACCTAGACAAACTTTTGAATATCTATAACAATACAATCGCAAAAATTATTTTTATAAATATTTTGTTCATAAAACAGCAAACTGAACGATCTTTTGTAAAATTGCGTTTATTAAATGGTAAGCGCATACCTTTATTTTTTAATATCTCAATAGTTAAGTAAACTCCATGCAGAATGCTGGTTTTGCATAATTCCCGTCAAGGAGAATGGTTATTAAAATTTATGTTTAGCCAATCACTTGCATCTATCTGCACAGGGCATACCTAAAGTTTAACATATATGAAAAGCAAACTAAATAAAACTAAACTAATAAAAATTTCTCTCTCTCTCTCTCTCTCTCTCTCTCTCTCTCTTTATAACAAAAAAACCAACCGTGAACACGCACTTCTACAGTCATAAAAATTGCCCCCCCCCCGAAAAAAAAAAAACGTCAGACTCTACGACGGTTAGGATTTCCCACAGTCACATAATCATAGCGTACTCTGCGCTGATAAAAGCGCCATAAGAAGGAAAATAAATAAATAAATAATATTTATTTATTTATTTATATATTAGAGAGAGAGAGAGAGAGAGAGAGAGAGAGAGAGAGAGAGAGAGAGAGATGTCTATATCAATTACCAGTCCTTCTGGGAACAGCTTGGCCTCTACAGAATATATGCCGAAGTCAATACCAATGGCTTCCCATCCAATATGACAACTTCTGTTATTAAACTTATCCGAAAGAAAAGAGACGCTACAAAATTAGGAAAGTGGTGACCCATCTCCATCATAATCACCGACTGTAAAATAATATCAAAAGCAATTGCCAACAAACTTAAACCAACGCTGCACGAAACAATAGATGGGCCCCAGAGCTATTCTATCCTAGGACGATGCATCTACGAAACCTACACTTCATAAGGGATCTGATAAGCTTAGCAAACAACAACAGTGAAGCAATGGGCCTTGTAACACTTGACCAAGAAAAAGCTTTCGACCGCTTTGAACTATTTAACTTCTTGAAAGCCTTCGGCTTTGGTTCAGGCATCATTCAAGCCATTGAGTTGTTATATGCTAAAGCACACCTGTATTAAAATAAACAACAGGCTCACCATATCTATACCATACAGTAGAGGCATTAAACAAGCCTGTCCACTTTCCGGTCCTCTTTACACAGTTGCCATAGAGCCCTTTTTGCGCAGAGCAAACACATTGCTTAGGGCACCCCGTGCTATACTTTCTTACCAAGACATAACCCTGACAGCATACGCTGATGATGTTCCTGAAGCAACGTCTGTTCATCATATACGAGATGCGATGCGGTTGCGAAAAGTGACTATACTGCATGTTAGGACGGCCTAGATGCAATAATGTCGAAGAGATAGATGAGGAGAATGTGGTCTTCACCATATTCTCTTTCTGCCCATAGTCAACCAAGAACTTGAAATGCAATGCAATAGTGATTGGGACGCCTTCAACCATTACATCTCAAGATAAAAAAAGGGAAGAATTTGAAAATTCGTCAAGGTATGGTGTTGCTAGTGCAATAAATGATGTTGCTATCCCAAATCCAAACGAGAGGATAACAAGAGATTAGGCCTTTCTAAGATGTAGAAGTAAAACTTTAAGAATGGCAACGTGGAATGTCAGAATATTGCATCAATCTGAAAAATTTGACAACCTTCGCCAAGAAATGAAAAATATGAGATGAGACATTATGGGACGTAGTGAAGTAAGATGGAAAGAAGATGGAAAAATCTAAAGAAAAAATCCACACAATTATGTGCTCAGGTGGCCAATCACATACAAATAGTGTAGCAATAGTAATGAAGAACACGTGTCCGGACACTTGATCGCGGGACAATTTATCACTAGGACAATTCATCGAGGAGAAAATTCATCTCCGAAAAATTCATCGCGCGAATTATCGAATTCGGAAAAAATTCGCTGAAAATGTTATTACTAGAAAATTGAAATGATACTGCATTGCAGTGCAAGATAATTTTCACAAAATAAAATTTTATTATTATCTATGTATTAGTCCGCGCGGTTAGCCAAGTGGCTGGTTGCTTCACAACCATATGCCTGGGAAAGGAGTGTCCTGGAATCGAATCCCGGCGCTGACACGAGGAGCTTAGGATCTTTCTCAGACTTCGCCAAGTTAGCCAGTTTTGGGCAATGATTGCAGGGTTTTACTCCCCGGTTTATGTGGGGATTTTTCCTCCCTCAAGCAGGGGCAAACCGTCCTTGAGAACGTAACGCTTCTACAGACATAGGATGCACTGAGAGGCATAGGGCCAACCACCTTATCCTATATCTTATAGATAATAATAAAATTATATTTTTATATATAATTTTATTTTAAGAAATTTATTTTGCACTGCATTTACTTTTTATACATCGGTATCAATGAATTTAATTTTCTAGCGAATAACATTTTCAGCGAATTTTTTCCGCGATCAATAGTTCGCGCGATGATTTTTTCTGTGATGATTTTTCCCACGATGAATTGTCCCGCGATGAATTGTCCATGAACCGAAGAATAACACTGCCAACTGCATGCCAGGCTACTGGCCCATTAATGATAGAATAATAATGGTGAATCTGGCAGCCAACCTTTTAATGTAGTTATCATTCAAGTATATGACCCTACTTCAGAACACCAAGAGAATGAAATTAATAAATATTACGAGAAAGTTCAAGAAGCAATTTCTACAACAAAATCAAATGACGTATTACTAATAATGGGAGATATGAATGCCAAAGTTGGAAAAAACTGCATGGGACATTATGGACCGCGTCACAGAAATGACATAGGAGACAAACATATCAATTTTTGTAAAGCACATTGTGATAATTAATAAAATGTTCACACACCATCCGAGAAGAATTTACACCTGGAATAGTCCAGAAAACCTGACAAGAAACCAAATCAACTACATCATGATAAAGGACAGATTTAAAAATTGCATAAACAAACAAAGACATATCCGGAACAGACATCAACTCAGATTATAATCCAGTGATGGTAAGAGCAAGATTAAAATTGAAAAACATAGAAATCAGTAAAACAAATCCAAAATACGACACCAGTATTCTTAAAGAAGTTAGTATAAAAAATAAATTTGCATCTGAATTCAATAAAAACGTGGATATTATACTAACAGAACTAGAATGTGTTCAATAAACATCCAAGAAACAGCAAAAAGATATTATCTAAGAGAAACAAAAATGAAAGGAAACCGCGGATGACTAAGGAAATGCTCAACATGATGGAAGAAAGGAGAACACTGAAGAGCAAACCAGATTATAAGCGAGTGAACAAACTCATAAAAAAGGATGCAGGAAAGCGAAGTATACCTGATATACAGATAAATGCAGGGATATAGAAGAACTGGCTAATGCACACAAAGAAAGAGACTTATACAAGAAAATAAATGAACTAACATATAAGAAAAAGAAAAGCTTGAGGAGCAATATCTTAAAATCACAAGATGGTAAACCTATCATTAATAAGGAAGAAATGCTGGAAAGATGTCAAGAATACAAGAGCAACTGTACTATGCCCTGAGAAGAAAAACCTAACACAAACATCCTAGAGGTCCTAATACTCTTACTAGTGAAGCATATAATGCAATAAAGGGATTGAAGGACAAGAAAAAAGCAGGAAGCGATGAAATCACAGAGAAATGCTAAAAACTCTCAATGAAGTAGGCAGCACAAATGCTTTAACAATAGTATGCAACCAAATTTACAACACAGGATATCTCCCAAAGGCCTGAGACTCTATCTTCATACCCATTCCAAAAAATAACAATGCTACAGAATGCTCAGAGTATAGAACAATTAGCATCATGTTGCTAAAATATTGATAAAATTATTCTACAAAGAAACAAAAGAAAATTCAACTGGGAAATAGGTGAAAATCAGTTTGGATTGAAAGATAAACCTAGAATAAGAGATAGTATTTTCACTCTAAGAATAATAATAGCAAGATATCTAGAAAAAAAAATAGACATTTATATATGTTTTGTAGACTACACCAAAGTTTTTGATTTAATCAACTATATGAAACTAATCAGGTGCCTCAATAAAATCGGAATGGATGGAAAAGATATGAGGCTGTTAACAAGTGTAAACTGGGAACAAAGAGCAATAAGGGTTGATAATGAGATGTCAAAAGAATTTACAATTCAAAGAGGTGTATGACAACGATGTATACTATCCCCAATACCGGTTAATTTATATACTGAAGAAATATGCAAAGGAAGTTGAAAACATAAAAGGAATATCAATAGGAAGAAGGAACATAAGCAATCTAAGATATGCTGATGATACAGTTCTGTTGGCAGAAAATAAAAAAGACCTAGAAAATCGAATCAGCAATGTAAGGGTTATGAGTGAGGAATATGGTTTGTTTTTTAATACCGAGAAAACCAAGACCATAGTAATAACCAGGAAAAAGACAACACCTAAAATTGGTATCAAAATAGATGACATACCTATTTAGCAAGTAGACAAATTTTCATATCTCGGTATGTTAAGAACAGAAGATGAAGTACCAGAGAAATAAAAAGAAGAATTGAAATAGCTAGAGAGAAATGCAATATAATAATCAAAAATGTCCTAACACTTAGAGATCTGAGCATAAAAATGAGGATTAAGGTTGACAAAATGCTTTATATGGTCAGTACTATTGTATGAGACCGAGACATGGACAATATTAAAAGAAGCAGAAGATAAAATTAAAGCTTTTCAGATGTGAATTTTAAGAAGAATTATGAAAGTATCATGGACTCAGAAGAAAACGAATGCAGCAGTTCTACAAATGACAAGAGAAAAAAGAAGTCTTCTTAAAACTATCAAAAGAAGAAAAGTCAAATTTTTCAGACATTTTCTAAGACACGACAGCTTACAAAAAGCTGTTTTGGATGGCAGAGGGAACGAGGAATGCACTGAATTACTTGGTGCAGCAATCTTAAGAACTGAACATATCTAACATATGAGGAATGTGCAAGGGAAGCACAGGAACGAAGTTGGTGGAGTGACATAGCAGTCAACCTCCTGGATGGAGACGACACATAATGGTGATCAAGAACAGAGAGTCAGAATAAAATAATAATATATTGAAGAATTATGAGTCCACAGCTAATTGTTTTAATATTTAAAATCACACACACACACACAAACACACATACACACATACACACGTGCTACGAGTACTTATGAAAATTCAGATCATAGATTCTAGATTCTACTAATGCCTCTGGAAAGAGGAAACGCAGTGTGCCCGTGGTAAATATTGCAGACCTCTGAGTCTTTGTCGCCTCAGAATTAATTATAAACTTAATTTGACATTGAAAGTGTGTTGTAGTAGGAAAAATCGTAGGTCAAAAATCGTTCCTCCGTCACCTGGCACCCTTGGTGATAAGTATTCTCGTGTTTTTTTGTAATAGAGTAGAAAAAATAGATGCCATGAGACAGTTATTACTTAGTCCAAGAACAAACAAGTAAATTATGAATTTTAAGGTTGAGTAGTTTAGTATTCAAACTTAATTTGTTCAACATAAATAATACTAACCAATGTAACTGAGGCAGGTTATTTTTATAGCTCAGCAGTTAAGCTAAATCAGTATGACCAATGTCCTTTTGTTATAAGACGTGGATTTGAATCCCTCTAGGGCAACGACTATCGCTAACAAGAATTTTGTGTTTTTGTCGCCCTTTGTTTTTATAGTGTTTACATTTCGACATTTGGAAATTAACAGGACGTTTACTTAAAAAAAATAAAGAGTTTATTTCCGTGTGTTTCCTTGACTGGTATCAACAAATTCTGTACCTCTTTTAGAAAATCGAAAGAATATTCTTTTTACAAGTATCATGGCGAATGCAGGCTAATGTTTTAGTACTCATAAAATACAGAAGAGGTTTAAGAAATGTCTTGAAATTCATTAAAGTTAAGATGACCCACTTAACACTCTTCCTGAAATCTCCCTCCTTCCTGATGCGTTCTCGGGTGGTGTTGGACTAAATCGATTTACGTAGACGTCATGGCTCGTTAATTAGCTCTCTGATGTATCTTCGGAGCTGCAAATTACCCTGTCAAGCTTTTGTTTTTTTCTCCCACTAAAACCCTTGAACTAATTTCTAAGCAAGCAGGTCAGTCACCCATCACTGCTGTTAAATCTTTATTACACACTCTTCACTTTAAACGCGCCCGACTAGTTAGGGGAGAGTCGCTGCCCGAGGAAATGTTTAACAACTTGATAGTAACGAAGTTGCCTTCCATGTGATATTTTACAAAGAAACCAATGGAAAGAAATGATGCAAATCTTGCAGTTGAATTCAAGAGCAGATATTTCTCAAAACAGAATTCCTCTTAAATAGTTTACTATTAAGATCAGGGCCGCGCCAACCCGAGGGTGCAAGGAGTGCACAGTACCCCGGGCGGCAGCATTGATAGGGGCATTTTATGTAGCTAATATCTAATTTGGATTATACAATGCAGTATTAGGGGAGGCCGATAAAAGTTTGCACACGGGCGGAAAATGACCTTGGCGTGCCACTGATTAAGATGCTAAGTCCTCCATTATATATATATTTTTTGTTTTTAAACAGGGAATTTTATTATCATGTGCATGTTATCATGTACATTGCTTTTTTTTTTTTTCAAGTTTTACTGTAATTGTTTAAAAGGCATTTTTTTTGTGAAATATTAACACATAGTAAGTAGCGCCTGTGTTGTTTGTTGTTACTGCTTTCGGATTTACGACGAAGCAACTCAGGCTATGAGAATATTATTGCTGTTACCTTCGTATGTTCTTCTTGCCTGTTTTTGCAGGATGAAAGCTAACTCACCTTCAACTGAAAAGTTCTGAGTTCATAGTTCAAACCATAGACGGGATTTGAACTCAGTTTTTGTGTGTGTGTGTGTGTGTGTGTGTGTGTGTGTGTGTGTGTGTGTGTGTGTGTGTGTGTGTGTGTGTGTGTGTGTGTGTGTGTGTGTGTGTGTGTGTGTGTGTGTGTGTGTGTGTGTGTGTGTGTGTGTGTGTGTGTGTGTGTGATTCATAATCGAAAAACAAGAGGCTGAAAAATCACTTACTATGTGTTAATATTTCACAAACAAAATGCCTTTTAAACAATTACAGTAAAACTTGAAAAAAAAAAAGCAATGTTCGAATTTTTCCTCTTCAGTCAGCATTTATTAACAGCAGATGGAAATATTTAAAGTAAAAAATTCTATAATTCAGGAACTGGAAAATCAATCGGACCGAAACAACGTAAAACGACCAAGAAACAATAAATTAAGCGATTAGCAATCTTAGACATTTTAAAAGTATCAAGTGGGATGTGCGAAGCATAACAACAAAGGAATTAGAATTCGTAAAATAAATGAAAACTAAAAATATTAATATATCCGTGGAAATTGAAGAGAACAAAAGATAGAGATGGTTTTGCTATGCTACAAAAAGTGGAATGGACCAACATGTCAGAGCTTCTAGTGGTGTGGCCATTTTAATAAACGAAAGTACAATTTCATAAATGATCGAATTATAACAGTTAAATTAAAAACAAATGGAATCTATTTAAATATCATACGAGTATATGTCCCTGAAGAAGGTAGGAAAGAGGATTCCGAACAATTTTATGATACAAAAACAGTTAAATGTAATAGATTATATATTAATAGCAGGGGATCTTAATGTTAGAGTGGGAAACAATTCAATCCCAAATATTTACGAAATTCTTATATTTCGTAAATATAAGAAATATGGAGAAATTTGCATGAATAACAATGGTCAAGAACTATTAGACTTCTGTATTTTCAATCGTTTTAAAATAACCAATGCTTTTTTTAAAAAAAAAAGAATATAAATAAATATACTTGGAATGGCAGAGGAACAAGATCTATCATTGATTGTATCATTACTAATCAGAAACTAGCTCCACGTGTGAGAGATGTGCATGTTTACAGAAGAAGTGAAATTTTTTCAGTTCATTATTTAGTAGTCTCTGAAGTAGAAATACTGGCAAAATGGAGAAATGTAGTAAATAAGGAAAAAAAAAAACAGTATACAAAGTACATCTATTACAAGAATAAAGCATTGGAATTCTATATTAATCACGATTAACAGATTACCTAAAAGAAGTCCCAATCAGTGACGATATAGAAGAATGGAAAACTTTAATAAAGATAATCCATAAAGCAGCCTCTGAAAGAAAAGTAAACTATTAAAAAGAATAACATTAGAAATCTGGAACACAGATATTGAAAATGCAATAAAGGAAAAACAAATAGTATACAAATCACTCCTTCAAAAACTTACAGAAGAAATATATAAAAACAAAACAAATATAGCTAAAACCATAGTACAGCAAGCTTGGGAACAGATTTATTAATAAAATAGAAGAAGTCATACATGGAACAAGACATAGCCTATGAAATATTAAGGAAATTAAACAACGAAAAAAGAGATTCAGCACAAATCAACATAACACAAGAGAAACAATGGATAGAACGTTATAAGAATTCATGGTGTGACCCAAATTTAATAACAGTACTGATATAGAACAAATAAAATTGGAAGACCTAAAAGAAGCACTAAAGGTATCCAAAAATAGAAAATCAACCAGATTAGATGGCATAAATACAGAGCTTTGGATTTATGGCTTACATCTCATGGAACCTCACATTTCCTGCAACAGTTATTTATTAAAATTAATAAATAACTGTTGCAGGAAATGTCAGGTTCCATCAGATTGGTTTAAAGCTAAGGTTATATCCAGTGGTGAGCTATGGAAATTTTAACAAAGGACTCTCGAGCCAATCAAAAAGTATGAAGGGACAATCAACCTGTAAAGGCTATCATTTTTAAACCAATATTTCACGATCTAAACATGAAATATTTGCTCACAATCGTCTGTGTTAATTTATCTTACATAATAAAAACATTTTTTTACTATCAAAATATAATAAGAATAAAATCTTTTATATTAGCACATATGAAATAGTCTGCATTTTTTATAAACAAAATAAATTTCTTTTGTTTGCGATAGAAGTTTTTATGACAAACAATCTATAAATAATAAATAAATAGTATCTAAACACAATAATATTGAAGTACGTTATATTTCTCTTTTGGTTTTATACTTCAAGTGATAATCAACGGTACCAATCAAGGGACATTATTTTATAGTCCTGTTTATTTATATGCGATTACCAAAAGTGAATTCTTATTTGTAAAATGGTAGTAACAGTAACTATAATATTTTATTTCATAAAACCACTTTGTTAGGTTAGGGTATGGGTTTATCGCTTAATATATTTCAAAAAAAAAAATATATATATATATATATTTTTTTTTAAAAAAATAAAAAAGTAAACAAGAAGCCAAGGGGTTCGCCAATTTGAGAAAAATTTAACAAAGGGTTCTGGCGAGTCCCCGCGAGCCTCTTATAGCTCACCACTGGTTATATCTATATTTAAGAAAAGAGAGAAATTATTGTGGAAATTACAGAGGAATAAGTTTATTAAATACAGGTTACAAAATTTACAGTAAAATCCTGAATAAAATGCTTAGAAATATTGCAAACAACTCTCAGAAGAACAAAATGGTTTCAGACATAGAAGATCACGTATAAACAATAATAAGAAACATTCAAAAAACAAAAAATTGAGTTACAGCCACTCCAAAATTCATAAATGTTTTGTTTATGCATGGCTCTAGCACAAAATGAAGTTACTATACTATACTATACTATACTATACTATACTATACTATACTATACTATACTATACTATACTATACTATACTATACTATACTATACTATACTATACTATACTATACTATACTATACTATACTATACTATACTATACTATACTATACTATACTATACTATACTATACTATACTATACTATACTATACTATACTATACTATACTATACTATACTATACTATACTATACTATACTATACTATACTATACTATACTATACTATACTATACTATACTATACTATACTATACTATACTATACTATACTATACTATACTATACTATACTATACTATACTATACTATACTATACTATACTATACTATACTATACTATACTATACTATACTATACTATACTATACTATACTATACTATACTATACTATACTATACTATACTATACTATACTATACTATACAACACATAAAAATCGTATCTTTTAGATATAGGCGAGAAAGAACAGAAAATGGTGTCTTTATAAATATGACAATTTTTAAAATTTTTTATTAACAGAAAGGAAAAAGTAATGAATAAATATTAAAGAATTAATTATGTTTAAAATTTTTTTTAATTATTTATCTTAAAACAGTATTTAAGCTCGCGCACTTTCTCTTAGGTTTTTGAATGATATGAAATTTAACAAAAGTAAAAGAGCATCAGCATAAATTGCTGTTTGATGGATAAGACAAAGGGGGTGGGGATAGATTAAAAAATACGTATTAACCCCGTGATTGTGGTTACAAGCATTTCATGTCTAAAAATAAAACAAAAGGGTTCTAAGTAAACGGAAATGCATTTAATGCAATTAATGCTTTATATAAGTAATTTAATTTATATATGCATTTTAGGTGACTCCTACCCATGAAAGGCTTATTTGTAAACCTAGAGTACAAACCTACATTACTTACAGCATTCAACAGCAAACATGAACATAAACTTCTTGATTGGAAGGCAGTTTCAAGTAGAGTTATGTGGGCAAACTTCAAAATTGGGAAATAGATGAATGAAATTTATTTGTACCTATGGTGACACGGTCTCCTATGGAAGAAGTGGAAGAGTTTTTCCAGTCATTAGAGAAGGCATTTGATATAAAGAAAAAGGAAAAAGTGTTTTGTTGGGAATCTGAACAGCAGAGTAGGAAGTGAATTCCACCAGGCATACAGAATTGTTTTGAGAAAATTTGGAGAAAAGGGATGATAATGGAAGCTCTTGCTGGATTTCTGCTCAACATATGAACTAGTCACTACTAACACTATGTTTCAAAATAAAGATGTGCACAAGTTCACGTGGAGAGAAGGCATAAGAAATAAGTAAAGCCTCATTGACTACGTCATTGTTTATAATGATATCATCAGGCTGATTCAAGACACAAGAGGGTACAGAGGATTTGAATTTGGAAGTGACCATCACTTGCTTCTAAGAAGGATTAAAATGAATATGATATTGAAAAGAACACTATGTAAGAAACTTTTAAAAAGAATTAAAGTTGAGCGGCTTTTACAAGTAAATTGTAGACTCGACTATGCAGACATTATTGAAGAAAAAATGAAACAAATTGAAAACAAGAACCAATCCTTGGAATCTCAGTGGTAAACTCTGAGACATTGATTCAGCTAGAAAGGGATGTGGCAAAGTTGTTTGCAAGGATAGAAAAATAAGAACACCACACAAGACACAGGTGGGCACAAGAAGTTAATGAAGCAGTGGAGGAAAAGAAGAAAGCGTACGATAAATAAGTCGGCAGATGTCCTAAAAGTATACAGAGAAAAGCGTAAGACAGCTAAGTTATATGTGAAAGTAGCTAAACAAAAGTCTTGGGAAGACTTTGGTAAGAATAGGAAAAATAAATATCAGAAAGGTGGGAAAATGTTCTGGAGGCTACTGAAGAAGCTTAAAAATGGAGGAAAGTACGGTAAAAGAATCAAAGATGATAACGGCGACATGATAACTGAAGATGTGGATATCCTAGATGTCTGGAGTAATTACTTTGAAAGACTGTTAAATGAACGAAGCAGTGACAGAGCCATACTAGAAAATTTTCAAGAAGAATGCACAGAGGAGTACATATCAATACTTGAGGTACAATGAGCCATTAAAAACTTGAAATGTAGAAAGACAGCTAGAGTAGATGATATTTGACCAGAAATGCTTAAGTATGGAGGTTTATTCATTCATTTTGTATGGTGATTCAATAGCCGTGAGCCCCTTTTACGGGGAGGTACGGCACCACCTCAATTCCCCCCCCCCCATATTTTTATCCGGGCTCGTGACCGGCGTAGCTGACAATTCAGACCTATGGCTGAAGGGATTGTCTTAAATATTCCTGACTATAGCCGTGTGTGTTCACGAGGCCAGTTTGCTTGCTTGCGGGATGAAAAACCCCAGATAAACTGGTGGGAAAAACCCTGCTGTCCACGCCCAAGAATGGCTAACTTAGCTATGGATGAGAAAGATCCTTAAGCTCCTCACGTTGTCGACGGGAATCGAACCTAGGACACTCCTTCACCAGGCATATGTTTGCGAAGCGCATAGCCACTAGGCTAACCGCGCGGACAGTATTGAGGTATAAAAGTTGGTTGGAGTAGAGCTCTCATAGTTCCCATCCATAAAAAAGGGAATAAAGCTGAGTGTGAGAATTACAGAGAAATTTCTCTACTAAGTGTTCAAGGTAAGATTCATGCCAGTATACTTGAGAAACGGTTGAGAAGGATTGTGGAAGAGAAGCTTGGTGAAGAACAAGCTGGATTCCGGCCAAACAGAGATTGTCAACATCAGATTTTCACTTTAAGACAAATAGTTGAGAAATCGTGAGAATATGACAAGGATCTGTACTTAAATTTGTAGATCTGAAAAAGTCATACGACAAGGTGCCCAGAGAAAAGCTTTTCAAAACACTACAATTATATGGGGTGATTGGAATATTAGGCAGAGCAATACATAGTCTATATTTGAGTTGTCAGTCAGCAGTTAGAATTGAAGGAAATACAGGAAGATGGTTGGGTGTAAGACAAGGATGCACATTATCTCTACCATTAGTCATCATCTATATGGATCACATTATGAAAGAAAGCGGCATTAGGCCGCTTTCTTTCATAATGTGATCCATATAGATGAATTGAAGGTGTAAAACAGCTCGGCAGATTGATCTTTATGCAGATTGATATTGTACGCCTAAACACATCTATGCAAGTCTCCAAAATTCACTAACTAAATTGAATAACAGCTGTAACAAATTTGGCATGAAAATCAGAAATAAGAAGGCCAAAACTATGAAAATAGTAGGAGCATAGAAAAACTTCAGCTGAATTCTGAATGGATATCCTATAGAACAAGTAAAATATTTCAATTATTTAGGCAAAGTTTTCAGCGGAGATGTCAGGCTAAATCTAGAGATACACAACAGAATAAGCAAAGTTGTTATGGTGGGTATCCAGCGGAATACATGTATATGGAATAAGAGAGAAATTAACCAAACACCTAAGAAGCTGTATACAAGACAATATTCAAACCAGTTTTAAGTGATGGCTCTGAGAGTTGGGTTAAAAATGGAGCACTTGATCAAAGACTAGAGACCGCGGATATGAGGGTACTGATAAAACTTAGGACAGTGAACCGATGGTATCAATGGCAGAATCATATTAAAAATGAACATATTGGATAGGAACTTGACATTGTCAGCATCCAGGAGTGGGTTAGCAGAGCTAATTTAAGGTGGTATGGTCACTTAAACAGAACGGATGAGGAAAGGTTAGTAAAACAGGAATTTGATGCCAAGATAGCACCAGATACCTGTTTTAGTAACCAGAGGTCTAAGTGGATTGATTTAATCAGAAGTACGGAATATTAGATATGAAAATATTGGAGTGTTCACAAGTAATTGGTTGATTTGGAGTAAAATTGTTGGGTGGAGATTAATAATAATGTAAACTTAATCATGTAGTGATGTCATAGTAACCTGAACACCTCTTGGGGATACATATCAGGAAATTGATGATGATAATGATGATAGCACATTCCGCTAAGGATTGTTTTCTATTTTGGTATTTGTTGTTCAAAAATTTATTTTTACATACAGTTCGGAAACCTACTCTAGAGACTACACATGAAACTTTTTTACGAATCCTTTACGCAGGTAAAGGATTAATTTATTTACATTTATTTACAAGCAATAAATAAGATTAAGATTTTACATAAATAAAAACACTACATAAATTACTTATATCAATAAAACATACCGTATAAATTATATAAATAAATAAATTGAATTAATTAAGCAACTTTTTACCGTATCAATAACACTTGTAAAATCTATTTTAGATCACTTTTCGCGTTAATTGCATTTTGTAACGAAATTCCATTCGACTTTGTACACATTTAAAGGCACAATTTTCAAGCAGTAATTCCCACATATTTTTCTCGATTTTGTCAGGTTCGTTTAATTTAAATCTTTCTATGTTGCTTTTTTTTTAGCGTTTAATGAAATTACATTTCGAAACTTAAAACGTCGAAGCAAAAACGTGTTACAAGAAAAGAAGGAAACCTAAAAAAAAAAGGTGAGAAAAAATTTTCAAAGCAAAACATTGATCCATTTTCTTTTAGCGATTCAAATAATGATGAAAAGAATTGTTGTAAGCGTTGCTCGTACAATTAACATAATTATTATATTATATTATATTATATTATATTATATTATATTATATTATATTATATTATATTATATTATATTATTAAAAATTTTAATGACTGGTACCGAGAGATAAAGAGATGACATGGTATATTTGAAAAGATACTATTCGTTTACTAGTTTCGTTGAATTGATCAACATCTTCAGGTATCACAATCAAAGAAGTATATAAAGAATTACAGAGACTTAAAATTGCATTAACAGAACCAGTACAAAAGACAGCAGCGTGTTTGAAAACAAAATGCGAGCTTGAGTTCCAAACAAACGTAGACTACGCGCTGTCGCGAGTGCGCCAATACTGAACAGAGGCAACGTGTGCGTCAGAGAGATAGAAACTTAGGCTGTTGTTGATACGGGAAGAATCTAGAGAAATTTCTCTAAATTCGACAATCTTTCTCTCGAGCTCATCATAGCACACATGGATGTTCGAAGTTTGAGTCCAGTTCACACTGTGTTGGCGGCCTTCGTCTGAGTTAACTGAAAAGAGAACGTTGCTAGAGAGAGCTCTGGCTCTAGTCCTGTTGTAGGAGATATCTCTACGGTGTTCTTCCAAACGTAGAAGGATGGATTTAGCAGTCTGGCCATAGTATGGCTTTCCACAATCACATAAAATCTTGTACACTCCTGGAAACTGAGTTGGAAGATGTTTCTCTTTAGGTTTGCTAAGTGTTGAACGAAGTTTTGGGAGCGTAGTGAAGCAAGTTCTGAAGTTAAACTTCTTGAGAATTTTTGCCAGGTTTGGTGAAAGAGAGTTGATGTAAGGCAAAGAGATGAAGGATCTTGGGAAAGAGGGATCTTCAGTTGAGGGATTGGGGAAGAGAAATTTGTAAATTTTATTAGGAGAGAAACCATTAATAATTAAAGTTTTTTTTAAAGAAAATCGTTATATTGATGATTTTTTCCTCATCTGGGAATATGGTGCCTACAACCTCAAATTATTTTTAGACCACCTAAACAAGTGCCATGAAATTCTCTTTCACCTTCGAACTGGAATCCGATGACTGCCTCCACTTTCTAGACCTAAAACTTACCAGATGTGCTGAGAGTATTAAAATCTCAATTTTTAGAAAACCTACTCATACTGATAGATACCTTCATGCTTCTTCCAATCACTACCCCCCCCCCACAGAAATGTGGTATTATTTCCATCTTATCTCACTGAGCCAAAACGTTATTTGCAGAAGCAGCAGAAATTGAAAATGAACTCCTTTTTCTTAAAAAAACTTTTATTAATAATGGTTTCTCTCCTAATAAAATTGACAAATTTCTTTCCCCCAGTCCCTCAACTACTTCTGAAGATCCCTCTTCCCCCAGGGCCTTCATCTCTTTGCTTCATATCAGCTCTCTTTCACCAAAACTGTCAAAACTTCTAAAGAAGTTTAACTTCGGAACTTGCTTCACTACGCTCCCAAACCTTCGTTCAACATTTAGTAAACCTAAAGAGAAACGTCTTACAACTCAGTTTTTAGGAGTGTACAAGATTTTATGTGATTGTGGAAAGCCATACTATGGCCAGACTGCTAAATCCATCCTTTTACGTTTGGAAGAACACCGTAGAGATATCTCCTACAACAGAACTAGAGCCAGAGCTCTCTCTAGCAACGTTCTCTTTTCAGCTAACTCAAACGAAGGCTGCCAACACCTCGTGAACTGGACTCAAACTTCGAACATCCATGTGTGCTATGATGAGCTCGAAAGAAAGATTGTCGAATCTAGAGAAATTTCTCTAGATTCTTCCCATATCAACAACAGCCTAAGTTTCAATCTCTCTGACGCACACGTTGCCTCTGTTCAGTATTGGCGCACTCGCGACAGCGCGTAGTCTACGTTTGTTTGGAACTCAAGCTCGCATTTTGTTTTCAAACACGCTGCTTCTTTTGTAGTTGTTCTGTTAATGCAATTTTAAGTCTCTGTAATTCTTTATATATTTCTTTGATTGTGATGCCTGAAGATGTTGATCAATTCAACGAAACTAGTAAACTAATAGTATCTTTTCAAATATACCATGTCATCTCTTTATCTCTCGGTACCAGTCATTAAGACTTTCTAATGATATTTCCCACCGAGTAAAAATGAATTATGATAATATTATATATATATATATATATTAAATATAATATATTAGTCCTTATTCTTATAAGGAATGGCTTAAAGGGGCGAAGCAAGATGCATGACACGCATGAGCTACATTGGTGCTATTCTTATACCCGGCAACCATAAGGGTATATATACATGTATATATATATATTTGTGAGTTCAACAAATCCTCATCATCGGCCTGTAGAGTAAGATAGGCCGAGAGTCAGCAGATAGTAGGAGAGGAAATAAAGATGGAGTGCATAGTGGTAGAGTAGGTTAAAGAGGCCTCAGTTGACCTGTTTTAGCTGTTTGCCCCCCAGGGGCGTTCTAAAACGGTCGTTGATTTTTCACTTTACAAAAAAGGAAAAATCCTAAAAAGGAAACATGTAACAAAACAAAAACAAAAAAGTACACAGAAAAGCAAAAATTGAAAGTTAAACTTAGAGGTGGAGGAAGGATCTGGCCCGAGTGATGCAGCTCACAAGGAACTGCACCGCCTCGCTGTAAGCCTTCGCCGCTCGGGTTCTCAGGTCCTCCCCCACCTGTGATAGCTGAAACCGGTGAAGCTGTGTACAGAAACCCCACAAGGTGGTTACTGTGTCTTTCTTTTGTTGTGGGCAGTTATTATTCTTTTGGCCACCTCACTTCCCTTGGCCATGTCTAGTTTGCAGAGAGCTATGAAGAACGCCGAAGCTGCCTTCTCGTCTAAATCCTGGGCTACCTCTACTTGCTCAGGGGTGATTTTGCTGATGTCATCAACGAAAATGTCACCCCATTTTGCACTGACGATGTCAGATCCATGTTCTCCTGTGAGGAGGAGTTCAGGTTCTCCTATTTTTTTTATCGCTTCTTTGAATTTTTCCGCCATCCCTGTGATACCTCTGATGAGATGGCTGAGAGTCTCCCCTGCTTTCGCGTGAGGGACTTCTGGGTGAGCGGTCTCAAATACTTTTGCTGTTTTGGGCGTTACCAACTCTTCTTCCTGTGGGCTTAATGGCCGTTTGGAGGTGTTGGTGTTCACCTCCATCTTTCCTTCTTCCCTATCTATATCTGTATTAGTATCTATATTGGTATTGATGGTTTCAATAGCGACTGTTTCTTCTTTTTGGATTTTACTGCTTGTGGAAGTTTTTTTCCCCTTTCGGTTTTTCTTAGACGTGGAGGTATGGATTTCTGTTATATCAGGAGCAGCCTCGAAAGGAGGAGAAGCTTCCTGTGCTGTGTCCTTTCCATTGCTTGGTGGAGTTGCTGGCGTGATTGCACCACCCATCCTCTCAGCAAGGGTTCTGGATGGGCATGTGTCCACTTTGTGGTCAATGACCCCACATTTCAGGCAAGCTGACTCACAGTTTTCTTGGTTGTGGCCTGCTTTGAGGCAGTTTTTACATTTCACTCTAGGACAGTCCGCCCCAAGGTGAGTGAAAACACCACATCTAAAACATTGTTTTTTTACACCAGGGTAATTTATCATTACTCTGGCGGATCCAATAATAATGAAGTTGGGAACGGGCGCTTTGATCTCGAGGGAGATGTGGACTTCACCCGACTTCCATTTCGGGTTTTCTGCGTCATTTAGGACTTCCACCCTGTGTATAACACCCCATTTCTCGAATATTTCGTGGATGATCTTTACATCCGTTTCAATATATTCTAAAGGGAATCTTTGGATTCTAAGTAGTTTGGTAATGCTCCCTACCAAAAATGGAAGTATTGTTTTTCCATTACATTCGAATCTTGCAAGTAGTTTGTCTCTTGTTTGCTCACTCCTTACTACTACTTGGAAGCGGCCACCACCAAAGGGAGTAAACCCAAAAATCTGCTCAGCGCCGACGCTTTCGATGAGGGCTTTGGCCAAACATCGAGGTCGTAGATCAGCTTCCACTTCGATTCCAAGGGTCCGCGTACGCGGCAAAGCCATGCTGGTGAGGGGGGGGCCTAAGCTATTCCCACCACCGAGTGTGTTGTTCTTGCCCCAGTCTGGGGTTTATTCTGTATCTTAAGTTCTTAAAGTTCTTAAAAGAACTGGGCGATGGACTGAGTCCTTGACTCTTTATCCCGTCATCTGAATGAAAATAATCTGTGTTGATGGGGTGTTATTGAGCTAAAAAGCTCTAGTCATGGCTGGGTAACGGCAATAGCCAAACCTCAGTTAAAACTTCATTGGCTATAGCATTGCCATTTATTACCCTGGAAGTCCTAAAAAGGACTTTTTCCTTTTTTCAAATTTTTTTATTCTGTATCTCCTGCTGTAGTTTATTATCAATATATATATATATAAAATAAAAAAAAGGTGTTTAAATTTTTTCTCGCTTGCAAACAAAAATGCACTATACTCGGACTATTCTCTATGATATTTGCTTTATTTTTTTAAAATCTATTAATACCAGTTAATATCTTTGAGTAATTTTAAACAACAAATGCCAATCAGTACTATTACTGTACTATATAAAATTAAAATCTCAAAGCTTTTGATTTGTTGCGAGGTTCATAACCAAGGTGTGGAAAAGGGAAAAAAGAAAGAATGAAAGAATAAAAGAGCGTTTTATTATAATTTACAAAATATTTATATTATTGACAAATTATAAGTGATTTGTAAATAATGTATATGAAGAATCTATCAGTAAGAATAAGAATAAGAAAAAGAAAGCAAGAATTCCTTCACGGAATCCACGAGTCATTTTCAAATGAATGATTTTTTATTTATTTCTTAAGCTTAGCAGAAACTGATAATATAAGTAGCACACATAAAAGAATTAATATTCTCTCATAAATAATTTTGGAATTTTATTTTTTTTAAAAAGAATATTTATAATAATTAATGAATTTAAAAATCTCTAAAATTGAAGTTAGTTTATAATAATCCATATATTAAATATAATAATTATTCTTTAAAATACGAGTGGTGGATTTTTATGAGACGATCTCAATAACCTTATCCCTACACTGTCCTCTACAGATAACGGAGAATATAAAAAGCATTCATGCTTCGCCCCTTTAAGCCAGTCCTATGAGACGGTCGATGGAATATTGCTGGTCATACCATATATTATGGTGAAAGTGCTATTCAGCGTGATGAAATAGTGGTAATGTCTCTGAGTTGTATGTCTTGTTTTGCAGAGGTAAGAAAGTCTCTCGTGAGGTAAGGTCGTATCTAGTTTCTCTCGTATGCTGATCCTTTGGCTAGTAAGATTTTTTTTACTAGCATTTTTTTTACCAGAATTTTTTTTACTAGCACACCTTCGATTCTACAGGATTTTTTCGCTGGTAGGTCTTCTGACCTACGAAATTTTGCTAGTAGACTTTCGGGTCTACAGGATTATTTGCTAGCAGGATTTGTTCCTACGGGATACACACTGTAGTGGTTTAACCACTGCACTTACTGTACCCCTCCCCCTTTTTTTTTCTCGTATAATAGTTTAAAATTAGTTATGGCTTCGGTCTTGTCTAGAATGTTAGGCTTTGAACTAGACCTGAAAATAGAGGAATGTGTAGTAGGCCAAGGTTTATGCGAAGCAGCAGGATCTAGCAATATTTATGACTTCAACCCATATGGTGGAGGAAGATTTCAGTTAGTGGTCAAGAATACAGAAGCGAGAGACAATTTTCTGCAGGGTTATAAATGACCTAAGTAACTCCGGTCTTGATCGAACAATCAAAATAGATAGATTTTCTTTAGAGCTTTGAGAAGGCCACCACGTCATTCATGAGTTCTTGAAATGGGGAACAGACATCAAGAAAGATACTAACAACGATAAACCAGAGTAGAAATCTGGAGAGATAATCTTCACTACGGAAATGAAGAGCCTTCTTCGTAATTTCATACTGATTGGTTCTGCAAGGGTCAGTGGCGCACTCAGGATTTAATCTTGGAGGGGGGGCCAGTTGAGTGGACGATTTGAGAATTACCTACTACGCATCGCATACGACCTATGACTGAGCATCTGCAATGATCAATTAGGAAAAGATTTCTGGAAATTTTTCTGGTATTTTTTTCCTTTTTCTTTGGGGATGCCAGGGGCCTCTTGCCCCCCCCCCCCCTCTGGGTGCGCCACTGGCAAGTTATAGTTATACTTTTCGATTTCTTTAGTTTTGAGACGCCTAATCTGGACAGGAATAAAGAGGTGCTTTTTACGGAGATCAAAAACAGCCGGGGACAACCTTTTCACTGGGATGTGGCTCGGTCAATTGCATGATACTTCGCTAAAGGGGGTCACAAGGTCGGGGACGATATTGTGATTTTACTAGTTACACCGGGAATCGGCTGTAAGCGAATCTCCAAGCCATATTCCGGTGAAAAGTTTGTCCCAACTAAATGCCCATCTTCCAGTGCAGTGCATTTGACAAAGGCTGGCTGAAGTGCTTACGATTCCGTTGCCCACTTTCTCTGATGTGATACTATCGCAGTTCCTCCTACCTGTGAGAAAAAACAAAAAAATACCACATTTTTCTCATCAATATTATAAAATATCACATATGGAAAGTAGGTAAAAAACATTTCCTCACTGAGGAAGACAGAATCTATCGTCGAATTAGGAACTGCTTCTCCTCCTATTCCCTCGATTCCTGGAGCAGGAAAGATACCTCTTGGCCGAAGAACGGTTCCTGAGGAGATGGCGTAGGCCATCTCCTCAGGAACCGTTCATCTCCTCAGATTTCCTCAGATTTCCACTCTGGTTTATCGTTGTTAGTATCTTTCTTGAAATCTGTTCCCCAATTATATGTCAGCTCACACGGGGGGGGGGGGGGGAATTAAAGTGTGCATATATTTAACATCGTTGTTTTTATGACCTTTTAGAGTCAGATTTAATTAGTTTTGTCATTTTAGTCTAATTTTATTTTATTCCAATGTGGGGGGGTTGGCCTGAACAAACCGGAAGTTATTTTTGCATTCTCTTGTTATGCTTTTGCGTTTCCTGTTTGTTATCGATTTGTTTACTGGTTTTAAGACACTTTTTGTATATTTCTTCAATTCTGATCTGATTGAGGTTTTTTTTTTTTTTTTTTCCCTACGAATTTACGTTTCTATAGCAGTTAAATTTCAGTTCTTATTTCAGATGCATAAATTAAAACTGGTTTCTTAGACTCTTATATATACCTGTCTTTGGGGAATAATTTAATTTTTATTTATTTTCCATATCGTTTTCTGTTTACACATTCAGACTTTGGCTTAAGTTCTTGCTCTTTTACTTCATCTTTTCTTATTCATTCGAATTAATGTGAGTTCTTGAGTATTTACAATTCATCGCTTGTTCACTTATGTTTCTGTTTATTTATAGTTTACCCTGATTGGTTGCGTACTAATCAGGAGTTTGTACTTTTTTTTTTTTTTTTTTCATTTGATATTTCCATATTATATTTTTGGAAAAGTTGTGGAAATTAAATTGATTCCGTTTCCGCTATCGTTTGTACGTCACCAAGAAAACAGGTTTAAATATTTTTTTCTCCTTTATAAGTCATTTTGGATCAACAGACTTAAAAAAAAAAACTTTACACAGGTCGAGTGATCCAAGCCAAATTTTAAATTTAAACTAAATTGGAAAGCACAGCCATACCCTTCATCTTATCACAATATGATGTAATTCTCATTGCCATTTTACTTATTTCTGGTTTTACGAGGGGAGAGAGGGCTGAAAAGTTCTGATAAACACCTAGAACAAAAAGGATATTAAAGCAACTGCAACCGAGTGTTTATTAGTATTCATGTTTGACAAATACTTTTGATTTTCGTTTTTGTACTCCCATTAATTTGCTACCAGCGGGCAAATGTTCCAGTTTTCTTCTTCTAAATCCAGGACTGTTTAAATCGGAAGCGTGCGACTTACGGTCTGCTACCAATTTTGGTTTCTTGGAATATATTGACAAAATGGGATTCGCAACATCTGTTTATAATAAGTCAAATATGGTCAGCCTCGAATTGTTTACACGCACGCACGCACGCACACACACACACACACACACACACACACACACACACACACACACACACACACACACACACACACACACACACACACACACACACGGTAATCACGTGGTTATCTATTAACGATATGCAAAGAATATGCATGTCTTCTTAGGCGCTCGCAATCTCTCCGTACTGGCACCAAATACGTCCTGATTTGAAATGCAAATACTCAAACAGCCTTTTGGTTTTCTGACAAACCGCTGACGTTATTTAATAGCCCATCCATTCTTACTTTCATTCGTTTCCTTTCACTTTCTTTGTTTACTGACGAAAGCATTTCGCGCGTCAATTTCCTCCTTCTTTACAAACAAACCCGGAACAGCGGATTTTCCTTAGCTTAAGCTCGTTATATCGTATCACAACACGCGCACTGGTCCGCCACTATTGTTCTCCTTCACAATTACTGAGGCCAAAATTACGAGCTGTTGTCCGTCCCGCGTTACCGCAGGTCGGAGATGTTGACACTAATTGTACACAAGGCAGGAAGAGAGACAGCGCAAGGAGAGTGTTGAGATTCATAATTAGGTTGATTCCAGCTTTCCCATGGTCTCTCTCTCTCTCTCTCCCTTTCTTTCATTCTTCGCCGTTGCATAGTGAACCGCAGGATGTCCAGGTCGAATCACGAGCTTGCAAATGCGGATTAGTGTTCTGAGAGAGAGAGAGAGAGAGAGAGAGAGAGAGAGTCGTACATTGAGATATTTGCCTGAGTTTCGTGCGTGTCTTTTGTCTTCGGGTTGAACCACGCGCTCTTCCGTGACGCAATGTCAAGTCCCCATCGACTGTTTCTTTTGATCACAGTCAATGTGATCGTTCTACTTTTCATCCCAAACTCCGACACAGTTTCATCCCTACGTTAAATCTGAGAACGAAGATGGGAAAATTAAACAGCATGCACGCTGTCTGTTAGTGGAAGAACCATTAGACTGTAACTGTTATTAACTATTCTGTAGGATGTTTCCTTCATTCCCCCCCCCCCCCCAAACACACCAAAGGTATTTCCACCAGGAAAACGGGAATTTTTTTCAATGAGTGTTTTTTTATTTTTCACAAATCAACATAAAAATATGGATTCTTTTGGCTCCACAAACAAAAAAAAGTATTTTTCTGTTATATACTTTAAGTAATGTATTTATATTTATTTTTGTGATAAAAATAATTATCTGAATAAAAAAAGATTTTTTTATTTCGTATGATAATGTCTTTAATTGAAAGACTGTTTTGTTTGAAATGAGATCACCACCATGCTTACTCGAAGTCTAAAGTGACTTGGAAAAAATGCCAGATTACATAACCCATAACTCACCAATAGTGATAATGTGCTATTAGAGCCTTTCGTGTTGCGTCATTCCCATAAAAAATAATGAAGGAATATATATATTGTTTAAAATGTTCGAGTTTTCATACGAAAAAAAAAAAGAATTATATATATTTTGTGAGTTCAACATATTTCATCTTCGGCCTATGGAGTAAGACAGGTGCTGAGATTCAGCAAATAGGAGAGGGGAAAAAAGATAGAGAAATATAGAGGTAGAGTAGAAAAAAGAGGCCTCAGCTGACCTGTTTTAGCTGTTGACCCCCCCCCCCCCACACACACAGGGGTGCCTCTAAAACGGTTGTTGATTTTTCACTTTGAAAAAGGAAAAATCCTGAAAAGCAAACTGTAGAAAAACTATGGAAAAAACAAACTATGGGAATATTGCAGAAAAGAAAGAAAGAAATCATGTGAAGGAACCAAGAAATGGGGGAAGAGCCTGGCCCGAGAGCTGCACCGCCTCGATGTAAGCCTTCGCTTCTCGGGTTCGATCAAGCCAACCCCCTCCTTTGTGAACTATAAAGAGAAAAATAAAGAGGGGAAAAAAGGACTTGTTTACTATCAGGTCGACTCCTCCTATGTGAACTACAAAGGAGGGAAAGCCTTTAGTTTGCCCCAAGATTGTTCCTCGCGATTGACCCGCAACATCAGAGATTATGTAGCCTCTTCATGTTTTCTGCTAACGGGATAACAGTGTCACACAGCACCCTTTTTCCTTCTCCATTTCGTTCTGCAAAGAACCTCTAAATGCTCTGGAGTGATCGTTTTTATTTCGTTGACGCGGATGTCCTCCCAATTCAGCTCTATGCCCCCAACCGATACCACATTTTGACCAGCCAAAAAAAAAATTCTGTTTTTCCAACAGAATTATATTCATTTCTGCAGTTGAATTAATTTCATTAATAAACCATATATCAATTATATTTAATGGTGTGTAAGAAAATATATAATATATTTCTCTCCTTTTCAATTTTAAAGAAGAAATTTTAACTAATTTTATAATATACATCTAAGGAAAGAATTAAAATAAATCTATCCTTAGTCACCTATAATCTTGGACAAGAATATAATTGTTTGAAAAGGAACAATAATTTTGGAAACTATGTTAAATAGTATATCATTAGATTAAACAAGCACAGATGTAAAAAACTGGAATAAAAAATGAAATCAAAGAAACGGCAATCATGTTACAATAATGTTAAAATAAAAGAAAGACAAAAATAAACGTACAATTCAGTTTTTGATTAATAAAATTATCAAATTCCTTTCTGAAATATTTGTGAAATAATAATAAAATTGAATAATGTTATACTTTTTTTAGATAAATTATACTTTTAAGGAAATTTATTTTCCTGCAACTAGCACCGATAAAGATCTAGAATTTTTCTATGATTAAATGCATCAGCTTCATGATGAAAACTTTATTTTATTATTAAAATAATAGGAGATTTTAATGCAAAGTGGAGGAAAGGTAATTCAAGTGTATCATCAGTGTGAATCAATGATGATACACTTGATGAATCAGCGGTAAATCACAACCCTGCAGAGTAGGATTCCTGTTTGTCATCCCTTAACACGTGCAGTGCCGATGATGCCCTTTTCAACACACAACAATCAAGCAGGGAGCTAACAACTCCATTCCAGGACGATTCCCAGCCAGCTGGCGAATACTCCTGCTGTTATTTACTCCGCTCGTGCCTGGAGTGGGTAGTATACAGGAGCACCGTCAAGCCCAATAAGACTGGACACTCCCTGTATGGAAGTCATGTTAGCAAGCTTTTCACCCCCCCCCCCCCGCCATATGTCCCTGCTCTACAAGTTTCTAACATCGCTAACCATGAAAGACGTCATTAAAATAGCAGCGATCCTGTCCAGGGAAAACAAATCGCCCACAAAAATATCAAAAGTACATCAGAATTCCATGTTAAAATACTTTCATATTTACTTCGCCAGTATTTTGTTTCAACATAAAATTGAGCGAACGTGCCTCAAAACTTGGTCTGCTTTCTTCTTACGAAATCACAAGTGGCATATCAATACTTACTGTTCACCTCAGCTATCCAAAGTGCAATCGGATTAATTCCTTCTAAGAAAGAGTACGCGTGTATCTCCTAGATCTGGTATATCATTCCAGAGATGACAAAACTTAAAATCCTCTCTGGGTCAAAATTTCTTTGCTCCACTTTGCTGTTTTCATTTGCTGTCTTTACCACCCTCCTAATTCCGATCACTGTGCTGACCTCTTTGACTCTACATCTCGGAACGTTGATTTCATGCAATGGATCATCTTCCTTGGAGATTTTAAATGGCCTCCGATCTTCAAATATACAGATCAGGCTGGAAGAGATGCTAAAGTATTTGCTGTTAGTAATGATCTAACACAAACTGTCCATCTTTTAAGCAGAATACTGGATAATCTTCAGCATTCTTCCAACATCGGGTCCTCTTTCAAATATACTACACGTCGCCTCTCTTCTTCACCCTGACCATAACCTTATTTTCATTTCCTTTCTTAACACATCGACTTTCACCAAGCCAAGCGTGTCTCACCCCTGTGTCCTTTAAGCACTACTACAGTATACCTCAATGGGACAATAGTCATGATTTCATTCTCTCTCTTTCTCTCTGTTTTATTTTTCTTTCCCGAGGATTGAATCCTGTTTTATTGTCTTGACCCAAACACCAAGTCCAATAATTGAAAGTAACCCTTTCTGAAATGTGATCCCATCTTTTCTGATCCAAACGAAAATATTTCATTAGTCTGGATGTCAGTACCACAGTTAGCGCGCGTGGTATCTGCACGATTGTGTTCAAAATCTGCGTTCTGGCATTAGCATCCATCTTATATAGTCGAGCCATGCTGCTATACTCATCTGGTATCTACCTAACAGCACGGAAGTAATCCTATCCAACCCCCTTTCCTCCCCAAAAAAGGCGATAAATAAATATTAAATTATGTATCAAACTAACGTTCGACATAGCTGATGAAATCAGCGAAGAAGGTCATCAAAGATATCAGCTGACATTAACACATCACATCCATAGCCCATTCAGCTCAAGAAAGAAAAACTTGGGTTTCTATTACGTCTCAGACTGGTGTCTGAGATGTACCACTCCAACTCTATAAAATGCAAATCCTCTTAAACGTAGAATACTGTTCTCGCATTTGGCATAGAGTACCTTATGGTGCTCTCGGAATGTCGATGCGATCCAGGAGAAGACAGTCCTCTTAATAGTTGACCCCCCTTCACTCTATAGCATTAAATGGCGCTGAACAGGACATGTTATGAGAATCTCTGACAACAGACAGACAAAGAGAATAACGTAGTAGTCACACTAAGAACTGGAAAACGAAGACCCAGTAAACCAGCATTAAGATGGGATGACGAAATAAAAAGATATTATGGCCATTTATGGAGTAGAGATAGATAGACAAGATGGGAATAATAAATAACATGGATATATATTTATTTTTTTAACTTGTTAAAATATACATTAGGAGATAGGTAACAAAAGGATTATTTACATATTATAAGTATATATATGACAGAGAAAGAAAGATTTTTCTTTCGCATATACAATGGAAAATGCAATAAATGAATCAACATTACAGTTCAATTTCACTCTTAGTAATCTTTCAGATGAAGTGTATTGTCGCTGCAATCCAGAACAAGGTACCAGTTGGGTTCCACTCCTCTATGAATTTCGTGACAGTTCTTGTTTCTTTATAGTAATCAAGTTCCAGTGAAAGTCTGCTTTGCAGTTTCCGACGTAAGCTATATATGAGGGTTTGTGCCGATTCGGTGATGGATGGGTGCTGGTTATTTCTTGTGTGTTTTAGGTAGAAGCTGTAGATGACGACCTTAGTGCAGATGAAGAGGAAATTGCATATTCTTTGTTTGTTTTCTTCTGTATGGACAAAATTCTAGTAGTCTTCTTGGTTGGCATAGGTGATCATCGCTTTGTGAACAGGACAGGTTAGATATGTGTGTTCCAATGTACCTGAAACTTTTCAGAATAGACACAGATCCGTTTCTCTAAGTTGAAATTTGTGAAGCTTAGAAGAGGTTGGCATGGATAATAACATAGATAACAATAGATGGCATTGAAAAGAGATAGATGAGATAGATAGATAGACAATATGGGAATCACTTGTCTTCTAGGGACTGTTACATTTTGGTTTCCTTTGGTTTTTCAGTGGCAACCTGAAATTATTAAAGAAGATTATCGTTTATAAATAAGGGTGTTTTGTATTATAACAGCTTTATATATTAGAAAATGAAATAAATGATCATTTATATTATAAATTATTTTAGCATATTTTATGTTATATAATGATGTATAGAGAGTATGAAAATACTTGTTGAATGTCTTTTCCTAAAGTTCAGAAATAGGAAATTATAAGAAAACATCGAATCCTTAATACTTTAGTTTTATCAATCACAGAAAAGAAATATACTAAATTATATTTAATAATTAATATATTAATTTTGTTTAATATATAATATTTAAAAATATTTATTTATACGGAGGATATAACAATAATAATAATTATTATTATTTATTGATTTATTTTACAAGAGAAAAATATAATTTATTAACATACATATAAATGTTTATACACAAGTACATATATCTTTTAAAAATGATAATCAGGATGACTAAATTTTCTATAACTAAAATTAAAATATGCGAAAGTACTACATCCACACATTATGTTAATTAATACACTAATACATTAATAAACTCACTCGAACTTAGTTTGATTGTTGAATATAATAACGGATTCGATTCTTTTAATCAAAAATAAGTTTAATTTAAAAATGTAAAAATGTAAAATCCATTTAAAAATTTAAATTTACATTTAAATTTTTAAATGGATTTAAATCGATTTAAAATTTAAATGTAAATTTAAATTTTTAAATCGATTTAAATCCACAATCTAAATTTAAATTAAAAAAATTTCAATCGATTATTTAAATCTAAAAAGATTCTGCTGGAAATTTTCTACTCTCGTTCTCGGATACATTTTCCCAAGAATCTCAAACGACTTCCTCCTTTATTTGTTCGGTGTCACTTACAAGGAATTGAGTATGTTTACTGTGTTCCTAATACACAGAAACTGCTTAGAAAAAAAAAATCCCAAAATCACGTATATTAGGAATAATTTCTCCCACATCAGTAATTTTGGGCCACTTTCAGGAAGAAAAGCAGCACTTCGTGGCCTACAGGAAGGAATTATCATTACGCCTGATGGAGTTTGGCTATTTGTACGCATGCTGGAGATCGAAGAAAAAAATGTTCCCCTTTCCTGTAATAAAAGAAGCGAAAAAACACCAATTTTTTTCAACTTTCCTGGGTGTCTAGTCTAATGTTTTATTTTGTTTTTAAATCCTTTTATTTCAACGGATAAATGCATGTTCATATCTTACGATCAAATATTAATGCTTGTTTCATTGTATCTTGATTGTCAGTCAGATCTCTCTCTCTCTCTCTCTCTCTCTCTCTCTCTCTCTCTCTCTCTCTCTCTCTCTCTCTCTCTCTCTCTCTCTCACACACACACACACACACACACACACACACACCAAGAAAAAATAAAATAAAACAAATCTTAAAAGTTTCCAGCTTATCAGTTTTACTTGTACTAAGTTAAACTGTTAAGCTAGAAACTTTTTAAAGTTTTTTTTTTTCCTTAAAAGTTAGTTTAAGAAAGAAGAGTACTTTGTTTCTTAAATTAACAAGACAAACTACCTTTTTCTTTGAGAAACCAGAATTTTTCGAATGTGATAGCATTGTTATAACAGGCGGAGCTAGCACCATCTTTGCAGTGCGCGGATTCTGCGTTACACAAAGTGATTTATACATATTAATAGTTTTATTTCTAAAGGAAAGAAGAGGAGGTCATTTAGCTATGACTAATTTTTGAAAGTGACCGCTATTTGTAGAATTCAAGAATTTGGGAGTGAGCGTACGAAAGGAAACCGCCGCCATATTTGATTCTTAAACACTAATATATATATATATATAGAAAAAACTTGAGCTACGCTACAGTCTCCCAGATTGTCATTCAGCTGTAATCATGTACTGGCGTTCACGAGATGCTAGTAGCACGCACTTTCCCAACAATACAACAAACGAAAGAACAGCTTTAAATACAACCACAACGATTTAGTGTCAATTATGATTGACACTAAATCGTTGAGGCTCTCTATGATGTTCATACTTTATTTATGCTTCAATGTTTTATTGTTTTTTCTTTTTTTCTTTCTTTTATAATGTCACCTGACGAAGGCTGTTACAAGCTGAAACTTTATATATATAAAGTGGCCAAACTGTTATTGCTTTAAGGAAGGATAGGATGGAGATCACTGTTGAAAACAAATTATCTTCACTTGTAGTTACATTTACATATAATAGTATGCGCTTAGTATTTGTTTCTTCGGAACTAGCTTAAATTATGTGCTCACAACGATAGATCAAGTACGCAGAACACAGAAATACAATTGTGGTTGGCGTTAAGCGCAGCAGAATGTAAGATTCCAGAATAATAAAAGTTCAATAATCATATTTCTTGCTCTTTCAGAACGACAGATTATTATTATTATTATTATTATTATTATTATTATTATTATTATTATTATTATTATTATTATTATTATTATTATTATTATTAAGAGATACCTCCAGAGAGTCATGGACTCATCAAGGCCGCATAGTAGGCACCGCTATCATCATACTTATTCTTGACTAAAATTAACACACACGAACCACAGTAGTAGGTTTTTTATTACGTAAATATTTCGTCTTAGGTATCTTAGGACATCATCGGTACAGTAGAACAATACTAGGACGTACAATGGAATCCAAATTGGGTGCAGTGGCGCGTTGCGGCCTGAACTTAAATTAGATTAAATCGAATTAAATTAAAATTAAATTACAGTTAAGTTATACAATCATTCTCTATATAATCATACTTATTCTTGAATTCATTCACACTGCTTGCACTCACAACATCCAATGGCAATCCATTCCACCCACTCACCACCCTGTGAGAGAAAAATCTAGACCTCATCCCATTCTTATCGGAATTCATTCTCAACTTCCAAGAATGTCCTCGCGTCCTTTCTCCACCCTCCATAAAATGGAAAATTTTATCAACTTAAATCCTGTATTACCCTTTCAGAAGTTTTTAAGTCTCAATCATATCACCTCTCTTTCTCCTGTTTGTTAGTGTCTGCAGTCTACAAATTCTCAATCTGTCTTCATAATCAGCATTCCACAATCCTGATATCATTTTTAACACTCTCCTTTGCACTCTCTCCAATATATCAGAATCAGAACGGAAACCAGACCTGCGCACAGCAGTCCAAATGAGGTCTTATCAGGGCCTTGTTAAGAGGCAAAATGACATCCTTATCTTTATATCTCAAAGTTTGTTTCAGCATTGCAATTATCTTTTGAGTTGTATTAGCAATCTTTGCTACGTGGTCCCTGAATTAAAACTTGCTCTCTAATAACATTCCAAGATCCCTAGCCTCATCAATTTCTTCTAGCCTAATCCCACCAATATAATACGACATTGGATATCTAATCACTCCGAAGTGAATGACTTTACATTTAATAAATTTAGTTTAATCCTTTATCCAAGTGTGAGCAAACAAAGCTTGCGCCTGACAGTATCTTCAGGACTGAGGTAAGGTGGTACACACCACCTTACTGACTTTTTGACTTTACATTTGCTGACATTGAACTTACACCCATTTTCGCATGCCCACATTTCCAGCCTATTCAAATCATTCTCCAAGGACTGCATATCAGCAGCATTCCTGATTAACCTTCCTATCTTTGCATCAATAGCAAATAGCTGTATGTCGCTTGTCAAATCCTTCCCAATATCATTAATATACAGATTGAATAACAGTTGACCAAGCACTGACCATTGTGGTACACCACTGGTTGTCTTAAATGTTGCAGACTCACATCTCCTATATACAACTTTTTGATATCTGTCAGTCACCTATCCTCTTAGCCATGCTAATATTTTATAGTCCATAGCGATATTCTTCAATTTATGCAACAGTCTACCATGCTTTTTTCTGTCAAAAGCTTTAGCAAAATTCAAAAGTATCATAGTGTATCCATTCCCTTGTCTAGTCGATATATTGTTGTTATTATTAACATTATTATTGTCGTTGTGGCTTTAGCCGTTAATCACAACGTCCTTTGATCATTTTGGAGAAAGGTAAAAAATTTGGAAGCAGTTTAGTAAACAAAATGTGGATCTGATGCATCATTTATTATTAGTCTTAATTATATATTTTTTGGGAAATGATTTATATTTATTTGTATTTTATGTGTATTTTTGCTATTTCTTAAATCAGGAAATGTTATTTATGTTTATTTATATGTTGTTAGTTCTAGTCTCTCATTATTGTCCTTTTGAGTATAATAGAAGCGCTGAGATTTATCAGATATATCAGAAGTATCCACAGGGTTCTTCTAAAATGGTCTTAAAGGAAAAGTCCCAAAAAAAGAAAAAAAAATGCTAATAAAATATGCAATAAAAACTATAAAACAATAAGAATGCTAATAAAATAAAAATATAAAGGAGAAAAAATAAATAAAAACCAGCGGAATAAAATAAACGGAACAAAAATAATTAAAAAGGAAACAAATTGGGGAAGACCTGGCTCGTCATTTGCAAGGGTTTATTCACGCCAGTCCCTTATCTTGGAATAAAAGTAATTTAGTGTAAATTAAAATGGCAATAATTGAGATTAAAAGAGAATATCACGTGTATTTTTATCATTTCTTACTCTCTTCTTCTTTGGTGCATTAATCCGAAGATTGGTAAATATAGCAGCACATCACAACATCCTGTCTTATCACTTCCTTTTTATCTCTTCATAACTGTTACTCTTATAGTCCTTATAAGGATTGGCTTAAAGGGGGGAAGCAAGGATGCTTTTCATCTTCCCCGTTATCTGTAGAGGACAATGTAGGGATAAGGTGTTATTGAGCTATTAAAGCTCTGATCATGGCAGGAGGGTAACAGCAATAGCCGAGCCTCAGTTAGAACTTCATTGGCTACAGCATTGCCATCCATTACCCTCCAATGATATTAATCAGCGCATCTCATGGTCGATTGTTTAAATTCCATCCAGCTTCTCCATAACTCTTAGCGCCAGTTAGCATCATTATGTAAATAATTTCTTACATTAGAATTATGACTGAAAAAAAATTCCAACATTACATGTTATTTTACCATTTTATTAATAAAAAGGTGTCTTTCTAAATACCAATTTTATTTGAAATTGAAACAATTTCGAAACATTTTTTCTTGTATTCTATATTATATTATACTTTACAAAAGTTATCTAGTGAAAATCTTCTTCCCTAAAAAATTATGACATCTTAAATAACATATATATATATATGTTTTTTTTTCATTCCTTTTTATTTTGTCGTTTTTTTTAGATGACGTGTACTACCACGTGAACCGAAGTACGCTAGCAAATATTTATTGCGCACATTTCTTGTCATCATTGAGAAATTTCTCATTGCGCAGTCGCATTAAATGCTAACTGCATAATTAGTATTTTAATATTCACATTGTTATGGTTAGCACTTTCATGTTTAAAAACATATATTTCTTTATTTATATAGGTCGAGGTTTCTTTAATATTGTACTTGAATGACTTCGATGTTGCTTTTAAAAAAATGCTTTCACATTAGTAAGGAGATTTATGTCCAACTGCAGTGCTGTGCACTGCTTATGTGGTTACTTTTGAAAATTGACCAATTAGAATCGCAAACTAACGTCCCGTGACGCCACAACTAGCGATTTCTTTGACCTCTTAATGCCTCTTGCAATTTGTAGAATCTGATACCAGTTTGATACAACCGCATTTGTAACGCTATTAAGCTGTAATTTGAGTGCGGTGGTGTAGTCAGACAAGAAAGTTAATTCGAAGCACTGTTTTCAAACCACTGCGTAATATCCGATCTATAAACAACGATGAAGTAATTAATAAGAAATTCAGAGGAAATGTAATTTTGTTATCCAATTCAGCAAGAGAATTTTTTTTTATCTCATCTCCGCAGTCAATTCCTGTAATTTGCAAACTCTACTGTGAATACATAAGCAATAAAAAGTACAAAATGAGTATTTTTTTATACGAGACATATGATGACGTCATTCACCGAGATACAATTGTGTCGCAGCATTCTGCTTCTTTCTATTGTTGTTGAACGACTATTTGCTTCAGTGCGCATATTTAATGTTTTTCTAGGACACTTTCGTAATCATTATTATTTCCCTCAAAATGATAGTAGTAATCTGATAATCTTTTTGTCGCAAAAATAATCATAAAAAAATACGATACACTATACGGTAAATTAAAAACTTACAATACAAAATTGATATTATGGGCGTTTCCTTCAAAGAACAAAACTAGTGTGAACGTAATAATTCAAAAAATTGGATTAAATGAGTAGTCTACATGTGACACCAGGAGGCGATTACGTGTCTTCATTAAGTTGTTGAAGCACAGAATTAGGTAGATTGCTGCATAGTTTCATGCCAGCACAAATCAGCAGGTGTTACTGATTCATTTACTATGTGGAATTTCTCTTTGTTTGCACACAAAAAATTGCAGCAGCAACTGAAATGTTTTGTTCATAAAAGGACACTTAATTGCATATAATATAATATAATAGAATATAATAATAAATATATATAAATAAAATATTCAGATATTCATATATATATATATATATATATAAGTGGATTATTGTGCTATTTAACGAAGTTGACTTCACAATCAAATTAATGTAAGATGCAGACTTTTGATAATAAAACAAAGAAACTTTAGCGCTGTTAAGCACTTCATGAACACTTTTATTATTGATGTTCAGAAACCATTTTATTCCCGATGTTTCATAAATGAAATCCAAACTCAATTACGGTAGACAGGGATTTACGCATAAGCTAGACAATCTACAGCTTAGGGAATAACATTACAAGGGACATCAGACTCAATACAGATAACTAAAATTTATTCAGTAGAGGTGACATGATAGCAGAAATGTGGACATGATAGCAGAAAACAACCTGGATTTATTTGACTTGCCGGTAACGGTCGCCAAATTTATTACTCTGTCTCTGGAAAGTTGTGTTATACTAAACAGTAATCTATTTTTCCTCCACAAGCTTTGTGCTAAATAAATATAGTAGAAACGATGATCTCTTGTTTATGTTACATCACATGTTTTGTATCGATATTGGCAATTTTGAACATTGAGATCTATTAGGGGGAGCTTCCATACTCAGTATCTATGATGGCCTTTTGCCAGAAAAACATGACGTCAATCCCGTATGGATTCGAATCCAATAAGGCCTCTTCAACTAAAGACGAGTAAGCCACTTTCAAACGGAGGTGAAAGAGTTTTCCAGTAGAAACTTAGGTTTTCATCTCGCAAGATAAACATCTTGGAAATAAGGAAGCATCAAAATCATTGGCGGCAAACAATAGACCAGTTTGTATATCAGGAAGGGGGGGTTACGTAAAGATGCCAAGGGACTATTGGATTGATGAGAACAAGTGCCCTCCTTAATAGACTCATGTTACCCTCTTTTGAAAAACTAACATGAATTACTGAAGGAATTTTTGTTTCAGTAAGCTAATTAAGTTTTATAACAGAGTGAGCACTGTACCGGACATGGAATCTGCTTATATTCTCTGTCCAATGTACAGGTTTTTCTAGATTTTGCAAAAGGCAATATACTACATCGCAAGCTGTTGCTTTAAATTGTAGGAGATGGATAGTCATTTGTAAGTCAGGTTAGAGGGATGAGTGACCGATAGAAGCTAAAGAGTTGTTTATGTGGGGTAGGGTGGAAAGGAAAGTTGTATCGAAAGAAAAGTTGATAAGTGGTATTCCACAGAGGTGAGACGGCGATGTTTAATTTATATACCGATGATATAATTAAAATTTGAAAGGAGATATTGAATTGCCTTTGAATTCATGGAGATATACACATCAGATTTCCGAATGGGTTGAATAGACTGATGTTTTGCACAGCGGATATCAGTTCAATGTTATGAATATAGACTTTGGTTACAGGAAACAGCATATGGCTTATTGGTAGCGTTTAACACTAACAGGTGGAGTAGGCTAGAGATCAGGGCTCAGGAGACGAATTTCAAAAATTGTGAAGGTTAGTCATCAAAGTGCTACCGTAATGCGAAGGACACTAACAAGTGGGAAAAACAAAGTGTCAGTTCCACTGTATAAAGCACCAATCAAGCCACATATAGATATAATATAATATATGAAAGATCGCAGCAGGTGGCGATCCAGAATGGTATTCGAGAAATTATTAGTAAGGAAAATTTTATGCCTCAGAGTATCTTATTTGATCATCGCCATACTTAAGACTTATAAATGAGGAAATTAGAATATTGTTTACAGGTCACTATCTAAACCGGCTACAGCAGTGCAGTTGCTGACCAACAATTAAATTTTATTTACTTTTCCCTCCTCCTTATCGCGCGATCAAAGTCATTGGAACTGATCTGGTCGATGACCTGTCTCTCTCTCTCTCTTTCGTGCTAAAAGAAAGACTTGGGGAGGGGAGGAGGAGTTTTCAAGAGTTGATTGAAACTACGTTAGCTGCTTAGGAACCTACCGATATACAGCTCATTTATAATAACTTCGCGTGTCAACCTTATTTTCGTTTATTTGGGTGTTATTTTTTTACGTGTTTCATGTATGACACTGAATGGGTTAGGCGTAATTAAAGCACAAGCTTCAGAGACTTCCGGGTTTCCACCCAACCCTCGAGGAAGTATGAAAGTATATCAACAACTAAGTTTCTGTTTTTACTTTTATATTTTTACTCTTAACACTTGTTTTCAGTCCATAATTCATAACCCAATCCTACACAACGACAGACACAATTACAACTTTATGTTGTAGTTCTATGCTTTTTAAAAAATGGTGTTGGAATGAAAGTTACATTTTGATAAGTACAAAGGGATAATAAGAAACAAAGAGAGCATACAAATTGTAAACAATGAAGCTTATGGCATAACTTGAAATGATACAAGGATACATAAAGGAATTATGTCTTTATTTTGGGGGGTGTATATGAATATAGACAGAAAATATATGTTGTTTATCTTCCGTGGTTTGTCCATAGGCGATTAACGCTTAGACCTCCAGAATTACCTCGGGTAATAAGAGGCACCTTTTTTTTTTTTTTAAATCTCATCGTAGCTTTTAAATTACCTAAATTTTAATGGTTGACTACAGACAGTTATTAAGAATTGAACTGGGCTACGAGCAAGATTTCTAAGGAGAGCTAGATTGCTAAAAATGTTTGTTTTTAAGTAGAATTGTATAGTTATCCATAATTACTTAAACTACTGAACTGTAATAACCCTTTGGTTCGACGAGTATAATAAAATTTCTGGAAAATAGAATTAAGTAGGAAGAAGAGATGAGAAGTTTGAACTTAAAATAGATGGCTGCTGACAGCAGTACTATCTAAATTTAGGTTTAGAGCGGGATTGAATTACAGATGCTAGTGAAATTCCTGTGTATTTGCAGAGGAAAGTCAGATGATAAATCGTTATCATGAAAGGCGTTATCCTCTATAGGATTATCTGTTATCTGAGAAACCGGTCTTTAGAAGTTGTCGGAGGGGATTATTTTTTTGAACTGAATAAGAATGCACTATTTTTAGTTCCATGTGAGAAATCCAGTAGAAGAAAGTTCATCGATGTTAGATACGTTATAAAATTCTAAATTCTAAATAAATAAATAATATATAAATTAAAACTAAACAGTGAAATGAAATAAATATAAGTTTAAAATAAAAATAAATAAATTAATAATATTTTATACACTTTCCTATATATATATATATATATATAGTTTTTGCTCGTCATTGAATATTCAGAGCCACGGATGGGATTTTTAGGAATGATCCTTTTTGGGTCACTCATTGCGATTTAGAGTGACCTTGTACATCATTCAGAGTGTTTGGAGAGAAATATCCCGCACATTAAACAGCATCGCTTTTCGGTCTTGCTCCTACCGATCGCATTCAATAATGTTCATATTTGGCCTTGCTTGCTTCCTCTAGAGCAGCACTTCCCAAACTGTGGGCCGCGGCCCCCTTGGGAGCCGTTAGTTTTGTTGAGGGGGCCGTAAAATAATGAAGACAAATTTAAAATGTTTTAAGACTAAGTGTGGCATGTCAAATGTGTATGTAAGATGATAAAAATGTAATATTTGCATTTGATTTTTATTTGATATTCGCTGTGTATGTTTTGTATTGAATATAAATACAATAAATATTATAATAATATATGTCTGTATTATGATTTATTTTTGGATGGGGACCGTGAAATATTTTAATATTTTCAAGGGGGCCTTTATATCCATAAGTTTGGGAAGCACTGCTCTAGAGTATAGTGGTTCTGCTTGGTGGAAGGTTTTTTTTTCTTCTGTCATTGAACAGAGTACAGATGACATTTTGATGAGTTTAGGAGTTGATCGTTTTGGTCATTCTGTGAGATTTAGATTGAGTGGCATCGAAGATCACTCAGGTGAAGTAATCTCCCTGCTTTATCCCAATCAACGGTATGTTTCATTAAAGTGTTATTTGTAAGAGAATATATATACACATAGAAACATCTCATATGTCATATATAAAAATAAAAATAAATTGGAAGAAATTTATTATAATATATAATAAATATTTATTATAATATATATATATATATATATATATATATATATATATATATATCCATAAGTTTCAGAAAGGTCAGAAAGGATTAAGTGAGATAATATATATATATATATTATCTCACTTAATCCTTTCTGACCTGAATTTTTTTTTCCAAGTGAAACAAAAAGTTTTCTTTCTATTTATTTTGTCTTTAGGTCTAAAAAAGCAAGAGTATCAAGTATTTTGATGAAAAATACATTTCAGGATAGGAATTCTGACCGACTGATTCCATATAGAATTATTATATTCTGGTAGCAAATATTCAACTTCTGAGTTAATACTCTATAATCCAATATATGCATATTATTCTACTAAGTCATAAAAACAGATGTTGGTAAGAGTTATATATAATACATACCTGTTATTATAATAAAGAAATGGAACTATGACGTACGATACCAATTGGAGTCATTTGTCACGTAATATGGACTACGAAAGCCATCTTAGTGATTCCAATTAGAATCACTAGGGTAGAAAGGACTAACAGTAACATTAACACTAACGTCAGAATTTGACTCTATGGCTTGCCTAAACGAGTAACTTGACTTCACGTAAACCAAATTAATAGCATGACAGATTAATTCTAACCGCATAGTCTTTAAATTGACCTTAAAACGTGATCCCTGCCTTACAGTTTTAGTTACTTTTTCTCGTGCGTACGAGTACGAAGTCTATACCTAAATCCGCTTTTAGTTTTGTTCTAGTTCACACCTTTTATGTGACAAATGTTATCAGAAACTCATAAAAAGATTTCGTACAGACACAACCTGTTGTTCTTTTTCATGTTTTTCTATTCTGTTATTTTCTTTTTGGAACAAGAAACAAAATGCCCAAAGAGCAGTTGACCTCCTGGGGGCTTACCTTTATTTGTACTGAAATATTAATATTTTGTTAACTCATCAGACCTTATATATTAAGAAAGCTTTATCTTAATTTATATTTTTGTGTCTAAAAGGGAAGTTGAAGGCATTCTTCTCGCCAAGTGGATTGTATGATTTCAGCGTCTAAAGTTACGCTTCAGAAGCCTAAAAAACTCCGATGGAACTGTAGTTATGATCATCACAATGTGAAGTATTCCGAACTTCAGTGAAGTCCGGTGTGTCTGCAGCAACCAAATAATCTGCCTACATCTGCACATTGGGCCTGCTAGTAGCACTTGATAAATTTCCTCATACAATAGACACTTGAAGTTGCCAAAATTATGACCATATTCCAGAGCACAGTCCAGAGAATCATCTGGACTGTGCTCTTTTACATCCCTCAGACTGAGGGATGTTTTTAGAACTGCGTGACACATCATGGAAATATCACATCTTTTACCGGAGGGGATACTCTCAAAACGGTTATCTCTCAGACCAGCCGCTAGACCGAACCTAATGGCAACGTTTCAGGAGACGTCGAAATCAACAAGAGAATACTTTTTCTTTTGCATCCACTATTCGACCAGGAGCGTCTGAAGGGAGTTCTAGTACTGGTTTGCGGGACAGCACCGAGTTCACCATTTGTAGAAGAGTTAGGTAAAATTCTCTATGTACAGGGCTTGGTGAAGAATCCATTATTGTATATTCCATGTCCCCACCAATTTCAACTTAACTAAAAACAACAACTATAAAAAGTGAAGGAAAAGATAGATTACATGTGGGTAAATCAAACCTCTCAAGTCACCATTTTTCTCAACATCTGTAACTAGAGTAGTTGCTCTTACGCTTCAACCTCAGTGATGTTCATTTCCGCCTCCTACTTGGGTTTCCAATTTGATCTTTTTAGCTAAAAATGGCTTTCCTAATTCATTTGCTCCATTTATCGCCCTTGTAATTCCATCATCCCTTCTGAACTTTTTTTTATTTCCTTTCTTTAAATGTTGATTTTCTTCATTCCAAGTTTCCTAATAATGAAGTCCCTTCCTTGGAGATTTCACTGTTTGCATTCCCAGCTACTTCTTCTTCAACTGCACATATCAAGCAAGTACAGATGCTGAGACACTAATAATCTTAAATATTCACATGCCTACCCCAAATAACCTAACCATTGTACAAATATTCCGATCCCTTCCTCGCTGATGAACCTTCTAAGTATAATGCGGATGTTTTGTATCTTCTGGCCACTTCAGAGCACGTCTAGTATTGATTTCAAGATCACTTTCATTCAGGCATTACCTTGCATTATAAGAATGCCAGAATTGTCTCATTTCCTTGCTTAGATTATTGCCTTCAGTCATTTGATCCAAACATTTCTGCTAAACTATCACTGTAGCAATAAGACTTGTTTCTAAGCCTTGATTTTCCAGGCGGGATGCCAAAGCTGTATAAGATATGCAAACAAATTATTAGTACATGCAAAATTTATTTAGAAAGTGCTAAAAGTAAAGAACCCTACATCTTCAAATGGTAATCATACTTTCTGATTTGTTGCCAAGCTATTGGCCGTTCCTTTTGTCCATTTCTTTTGCATTGCACTGGAATGGTTCCTTTTACATCGTTACACACACACACACACACTGAATGTCTTCTCCCATTCCTAACGCACAACATTCGATGCTCATTTTAATTTTTCTACTATTGAAGTTTATCACATTGTACTGAAGGTTTTTGCTCTAGGGTTGACTCTTTGTGTTGTCTTTTTTATTTATTAATTCAGCCTAAATTTTGCCCATATTCAACCTATTTCTAGGAAAGACTCAGTGTGTAGACGAAACCCATTGGTTAGAAATACCTGGGTTCGAATCCCGTCTACAACGACAAGAATACCCTTATAATGGCTTTTCGACTAAACGTGATATAACCAATCTCATACGAAAGCGGTAGGGTTTTTACTCCTGATTTTAGCAGCCCTGAATTTTCAATAATAACACGACGCATGAAGCGGAAAAAAAAGTTTCTGGGAACAAAAAAAAAAAAAAAAAAAAAAAAAAAAAACCAACTTCCGAGCTGAAAAGAGACCGGGTAACTCATGTTCAGCTGCAATCTCTTTTAAAGATTATTCATATTCCGGAAGGGATTCGAACTCGTATTTTTGCAAAAAATTTTTCGATGATTAATTGAGCTATGGAGAGTATATCATGAATATTATAATAATTTTATATTAATAGTCAACTTCACATTTAACTTATTTGTAATAATTTTATTAAATTACCTTTGAATTCATAACTAATTTTGAGCTCCTACTGATCATTTACTTGTCCATCTGGTTCAGATGAAATAATATTTTTAAATTTGTAAAAAAATTTATATTTTAATTATAATTTTATTTTAATTTAATGTTGAATAAATATAAATAAAATTGATAATTTTTCTTTTCAAAATTGGAAATTAAAGTAAAATAAAAACTTGATAATCAAAACATTAAAAAAATTAATGAATACAAAATTGGAAAAGATGGCTTTCCCCCCTGCTTTTTGTGGGCTTTGGAGTAAACATTTGTTTTCTCTGTGAGAGTAATGGATGGCAATGCTGTAGCCAATAAAATTCTAACTGGGATCGGCTATTGCTGTTACCTTTCTGCCATGATCAGAGCTTTAATATCTCAATAACATCTCTACAGATAACGGGGAAGATGAAAAGCATTCTTGCTTCGCCCCCTTTAAGCCAGTCCTTATAAGGACCTGCTTTTTGTTAGCATATACCAAGAAAGAGGGATGTATCAGTATATGTTAAAAGTATACTGACCGTGAAAATGAAAATTTAGGATAAAAATGTTCATATGCAAATACTTATATGTTTAGTTTAGACTTTAAATTACAGTTTTGCGTAGAAAAATCTTGTTTAAACATCCTAGTTATGTTACGAACTACAGTGATGCTCTGGATATTAGGAAGAAGGGATGAGAAAGCTCTTCTTCTTCTTTTGGAATTCTTATCGACCACTTTGAGAAACACTGAAATATAGATGATTAAGGGGTGTTTGGGAGAAGGATTTACTACATAAAATGGATTATTAATATTTTGCCGGTTTTGTGTGTTATGTTTATTTGCATGCCATTCTAAAAACCTGTAACGTACTAATAATCAAAAAGCTACGAAATCTAGCAACATTATGGAGTAAAGTATTAGTTTGGTGTACAGAAGGAACACATTGATGCTAAACGAACAATAGTGGCTGAAGAAGCGACGTTAGTGACTTCCAAGAAAGAGGGATGTATCAGTTCCTTCAAATATGGAGGGGGTCGATGCATCTCTAAAAAGTAAAGAGAATAATAAAGACGCTGATGGTTTAAACCACACAGGTTTCAGCCATTGATCAGTGGTTCACATTTTCTACTTCTGACATTACTGTACTCAGCCTTGACTAATATAGCGAGGATAAGGAGGAAGATTTTCGAACAATGACATAACTACAGTACGATATTTTTGTAGTTACTCAACTTACGAGTTGAAATGGATGCTTGGAATCTGTGTTGAAATTCATGGCAATAAGTTTATCGTATTTGCATCACAAAAAAAGGATAACTCAAAGTAACTGATATGCACTTTAGTTTTCATGTAAAAATTCTTTCTGGATTGTTTAAGAGTTCGTCAGAAGCGTGGTTTAGAACCGATCTGAAACTACTTTTACTCATAACTCAGGCTGCTGAAGCTGCTTTACAGGTTACGGACGATCCAACTCGATACTGCCTATCATTCTCCAGATTCTTTCTCATTTTTTCACCATCCAGAGAAGATTCTATTATTTATTTTGTATGCTATATAATTTGCTTTATTTGTGTCTTATAAGTCTGAGTTACGGTAATGTATCTGTAAAATGTTGACTGATGAAATGCACTTCCAAAATTTTCATTACTACAATAGGAACCAATTGGAGAAAGAGAATTTCAATTCACCCTGCAATACAATCTTTATAGTTCATATTTAAATTTGCTAAAATTTTTAATCGCAGGATACGTCAGACGCTAAACTCCGAAACAGACAACGCACGTGTCTGAACCCATAACCTTGCATTGAGGTGTACAAAACAAAGGGCAACACCTGCAAAATAATATGATATCTTGTTGCTAAGCAACACCTGCAAAATCATCTGACTCTTGGTTGCTAAGCAACAAATTCACGAGACAAGGAAATGAACATTCCCAAAGAGCAACCACGAGACACGAGGATGCTGTTCTACATTGTTTTAAAGCACGCGCCCCATGTCACGTTTTAATGCGACCTAACGGTTATGTACAAGTATAACACGAAAGAAGATGAACCCTGATACGGAACTTTTAGGAAGTGCGGGATGTAAAGAAAGGACTCCGTTATCGTCTCGTGTAGTTAAGAGTGGCTTCGGGTCAACGCTGTTGAAGCAAAAGCTATAACCCAGTTTTTCCCGTTGTAGTGAAGCCACAATTACCAAACCAGTCTTTAAAGAAGAGTCTGGAAAATCGGCCCGATAAAAGTGGAGGAAAATAAAATTTATTTTTACCTCAAAAAGTAAGGACGGACAGAAGTAGAGTTGACTGGGAAAAGTAGATCGCCTTTTTTTTTCTTTTCTTTTTTTCCCCTATGTTCTTTTGTCGACCTACTGGCTAAAGTGGGTTAACGCAGCTGCTACAGTTTATCGACATCCCAAGCTCTGCGTATTTATCCCTTTGGAGTGTTTACACAGACCGTCTATCTCCGAGAATGCTTGAAGTATCAGAGGGAAATAAGCCCGGATTTGTTTGAATAGCTACGACACTACAAGAGTTCGTAATGACCTAAAATTATAGCAGTGACAATAATTAAAACATTCTCAAGTGCCAATATATTATTGGCTATAAATAGTCGGTAATAAGTGATGTTTTAACATAGCCAATCTAGTGAGTGAAATCCTGTAGCCAAGCCACGGTTGATTTGATTGCAACTTATTTAAATAAATTTAATTTTTACTGAATTTTAACTGGATACGTGAATTTCTTTAAGAGATGGACTGAGTCCTTGACTCTTCATCCGAGTCCTTGATTGTGGATGAGAGGTTTGGTGTGGATATTTAACCGCTCTTTGTGAGCATTTGTGTAGTTTTAGCTTTGTTTTGCGATGAAGGATTTTGGTCTTCTATATTTGAATTGGATGCGCGAAACACAAACTCATCTTAAATAGGATTCAATATTTTGTTAAATATAAGATGTATTATAATTTATAAAAAACTATTAAAGATATTTGTGAATTTCAAATATTAGATCAGTTATAAAATAATTGTTTATAAATTGTTTTAAAATTCCAAAAAAAGCGATTATCTCTATATATTGTTTTCACCGATTGTGAATTTATAACTCCACGTTTGGCTGCAAATACAACACAGAAAATAACCAGAACAAAAAGAGGGATAAAATTAAAAGCAAGTCATAAAGATAAGTCATATAACAATTTATATTTTTATAACGCTATAAAAATCCACAGGAAGAATTTGAATACCTTAAAATTGAATTTTAATAAGAAATAATTTTCATTACCAATTATTTAAATAATAAATGAACAAGTACACCACTCAATATAATCCTTATATTAGATATTTTAAATGCAGTGTTTAGTTAGCATTTCATTTCGGCAGAATCAATCGACCGTGAGATGCGGTGATTGATTCATTCAATCCAATACCCTTGGAGGGTAATGGACAGCAATGCTGTAGCCAATGAAGCTCTAACTGAGGCTCGGCTATTGCTGTTACACTCCTGCCATGATCAGAGCTTTAATAATAGCTCAATAACATTATCCCTACACTGTCCGCTACAGATAACGGGGAATATGAAAAGCATTCTTGCTTCGCCCCTTTAAGCCAGTCCTTATAAGGACTATAAGCATTTCATTTCGAATTAAGATTTTCAGAGAGGGAATGAACACCTGATTCCCGGAAAAGTCCTTTTTAGGACTTCCAGGGTGACAAATGGCAATGCTAAAGCCAATGAAGTTCTAACTGAGGCTCGGCTATTGCCGTTACCCAGCCATGACTAGAGCTTTTTAGCTCAATAACACTCCATCCACACAGATTTACTTCATTCAGATGACGGGATAAAGAGTCAAGGACTCAGTCCATCGCCCAGTTCTTTTAAGAACTTTAAGAGCATTTCATTTCACAATATCGTTATGGATCTCGTTATAAATGTTGGTACTTGTAGAGAATAAAAGTCAAAACTGCAAGTAAAAATCATTATTTTGTGAATACATTTATTAGCAGTATTAAAATTCGTCCAAGTTCAAAGCAGTTCAAATAAATTCGGAATATTAAACCAGAAATCTGTTGAAAAATGTTTACATATCCAACACGAGAGAGTTTATTTGATTTTAGTTGTGCAATCACGTTGAAATAAACTTGGGAAAATCAATCCCTCAATTCTAGGGCTCCTGTAAATTATATATATTCTGCAAGATAAATGATGTACCACTAATTGAGAGTTTCTTAAACTTCCTCCTCATGCGTTTATTGCGAAAGGTCATGGATATAATGGATTTTTCTATTGTAAAAACTAAATCCTCCCACTTCTCAGAATAACGTTAGGTAATTTAGTGCCACAGATATAATTGACTTCCCTGTTGTAAAAAAAAAAAAAAAAAAAACTGAATCTTCCTAGAGGGTGTTACGTAATTTAGGAACAAATCCCGATCTCATTTTGAAGGTGTAAAATGTAAACGAACGAAAATCGTGTGATTTTTTTTTTTTTTTTTTTTTGCACAACACGTGTAAAGCATCCTACATTAATAACAATTCAACTACGGTTGCCTTGGTAACCGATGTGTTTTCGAACCATTTGAAGCAGTAGCGAAGTAGAACGTTTATTGAGCAGTCACTCAACTCTCTACTGCGCTAACTGCACCTACAAGTTACATTTTCCTGAGCCCGAGGCATGTTTATTAAGGGAGAAAATTATCCCGTAGGCACCTGCTAACCAGAGCGTCAGACGGTTTACCCCAAATAGACAGCATCTGGCATAGTCGTTCGATTTCCTCTGCAAGTGACCACTGCATTCGCAACTTATCAGATTGAACAGAAATTCGCAAATGTTCCCATTTAGTGCGAATACGGAAACGGGTGACTGACCAGTCAGTTTCAGATCGCGATAAATCAGAATTCCCACACGTCTGTTATGGTTGTGGTCTCGCTAATGCGACTTATTGTGCGTAATAATTACATTATTGGCTCACTTACTCCCATTGCAGCGATCAGATCTTGAGACGTCTCGTATTTGCTATGTAATGTCATACTGTGAGAGTTCGTAATAGATTCTATTAAATCAGTTGGATGGCTGGAAAATAATAAAAAAAAACGTTAATGTTAATGAAGGTAGATGGCGCTCCTTTCAGACTAATACCTATCATCGTGATGTAAGGGTGAGTCATCACTTCGGTGTAGATTATGGGGGGGGGGGCGACCAAATCGGAAGACATAAAAACAAACAAGCTCATAAAATCTTTCATTACTTAATTTTTCTTAGAGGTTCAAGAAATGCTTTATCAAAGATCAATACGCTGTCTAGTAGATGAAATCTCCCCTAAACTAGTGTGATAATATATTATGATTCTGTAAGTAATCAAACTACGCAGTAACTCATAACAAACCATATTGGAAAGAATAATCTATCTGTTATTATTATTAAGAGAGACCTCCAGGGAGTCAGACTCATCGAGGGAGACCACATACTACACACACACCAGCTATCACACTTATTCTTGAATTCATTCACACTGCTTGCACTCACAACATCCAATGGCAATCCATTCCAATCACGCAACACCCTCTGAGAGAAAATTCCAGTCCTCACACCCTTCTTTTCAGCATTCATTCTCAGCTTCCAAGGATGCCCTCTCGTCCTTTCCCCACCCTCCATAAATTGAAAAATTCCATCAACTGAAATCCTGTGTGACCTTTTCAGAAGTTTATAAGTCTCAATCATATCACCCCTCTTTCTCCTCTTTAATGTTCGCAGTCTACAAATTCTCAATCTCTCTCTCTCTCTCTCTCTCTCACTCTCTCTCTCTTCATAATCACCATTCCACAATCCTGATATCATTTTTAACACTCGCCTTTGTACTCTCTCCAATATATCAGAACACAACGGAAATCAGGAGACCAGACCCGCGCACAATAGTCCGATTTATAATTTAGTCTACCATATGAAATTTTATACGCCCATGAAGGAATTGTCCATTTCTAAACATAGAAATTTTATTATATGAAGACACCACAGATCAATTTCGAAACAGACATCTTGAATTAAAGATGTCCTAGATTTCCAAAGGAAAGAAGATATATTTTGATATTAGTATATTTAAAAAATGTAAGCTTATCCCGTCTCCTTAAAGGGTCCGTTTTTACAAATACACTTACAAAAAACAATAAAATAAAAAGAAAAAAAAGGAGGAATAATAAAGGAAATGACAACCTCAGATTTATTTCTTAATAACTGAAAGAAAGAAAAGTAAAGCAATAAAAAAATCCTCGTGAGCTGTCAGCTTGATATATAGTACCGGATCCAAACGAGCAGCTGTGGCTCCAATTCTTCCTCCCGAAGGGTTGTGGGTGTTCCTTGCAATCAAGGATTACCTGCTAGTCAGGTTTGGGATTCCCCTCGAGGGATGATGTTTACGGTCTTGTGATCAAGTGAATATTAAATAGAAATTAATTATTTCGACTGGGATGACCCCGGAAGTTTTTTTATCAATTGCGGTCTGGTCCGATATTTTCTCTCTCTCCCCGCCACTGTTTTTTTTTTTTTTTTTTTTTTCTCTCTTGGAAACGGAGTTTTTAATAAAGGGAAAAGGGGGACATCTATTACTGTGTTAATTTATAAATGAATTAATTTATAAATGAAGCGATTTATAAATTAATTAATGTATTTTAAGTTTATCAGAAATATCATGATGATGGAAAAAAACCTTACGCCATCATATCAAGCATAGAAAACTGGAGGAAAGGTCAGTTTAAAACTACAAGTTCTGGTACAGCAGTTTCATGTTGTTTAACCAGGAGTGTCTGCACAAATAATATTAATCTACAGTTATTTGTGTTTCTGGACCGAATAGAAAATGGGATATTCTCCTTTTTTAAACTTTTTTTGGCTCAAAATCCCTTTACCCCATTCTGTCAAATTCATTTGTAGTCGCTACCATTCTCTTAAGTCCCGCGAAAGAAAAAAAGTAGGTGAACAAATTAAGACCTTCAGGCTCTGTTCTTTCGCTTAGTTTCTCCTAATTAATAATTTCGCATTGAATTATAATATTCTCGTTATTGGTAATAATCGTAAACTACACAAACAGTTTGCAATTACAATTTTAAGAATGACAATCACCAGCTAAGTTAGCTAAACTCTTCAATTTGTGTCTTCACAATTTGAATGAGTGTCTTCAATTCAGTAAATTCCCAACTGTATTTTTTTCTCTGAAGTCGTTAAATTTTCACTCTTTCTCTCCTCTTTAATTTAAAAGTAAATTTAAAACAAATTAATATATCAATTAATATATAAATATCGTATGAGTTTAAGTCTCTCACCATTGGACTTTTGAGCTTAAAAGTAGCGCTGAGATTCAGCAGGGAGAGAGAGAAAGTCGAAGATTAAAAGATTGATAGAGGAGAGAAAGAGGCCCTTTTTTTTGATATTTCTAAAACGGTCGTTTGACTTTTCGCTCATTAAAGGAAAAGTCCCAAAAAGGAGAAAAAATACACCAAAAACCTAACAAAAGTAAACAAATAAAATAAAAATAAAGGAGAAAAAAACTAAAAATAGTGTAACGAAGAAAAAAATCTCTAAAACCCAATAAACACACCAAAAACAAGGGGAAAATTTGGAGAGACGTAACTCGGTAGACCTTGTGATAAAAAAGGGCTGAGGACCACCACGATGTTGACCTTGGTTTATTCAAGTCAATCCTTTGTCTTGGAATAAAAGCAATTTAGACTAAATTATGACAATAATGAGATTAAGATCTGACTTTAAAAAGGCATGAAACCACTAGAGATAGATTCCAACTTTAATTTTTCCTTGTGTTATGTGATAAATTGTTGGCGGCCTACACCATTTCCTTAAGAACCCTTCTTCACCAAGCAGCTATCTTTCCTGTCACGTAGAAACAGTTCCTAATTCGATCATAAATAATTCTGTTTCCGTTAGTAAGGTGATGTTTTTTTACGTTTCTTCCAACATGGCGTTTTAAGACATTTATAAGAAAGATCAGATCATTTGGATTTTTCTTCACCGGGAAAGAAATTGAAGTAGAACAACTGAGAGAACGCTGTCACTTGAGTAAGCATTTCAGCCAATCTCCGTCAAAAGAGAATTGGTGGACATTGCCCCTACAGTTTCAATTGCGTGGCATGTCACAAGGTTTGGGGTGATATATATAAATGTATAATTACTTGAGTATCCTGAAAAAATGACTTTTTAAATCTGAATATATGTAATTCCCTTACACAGTGTTTCCCAATGTTTTTCGAGTCGTAATCCCCTTTTATAATAGCCAAATAACCTGCGAAACCCCCATATTTGCATAAAAGATATTTAATAAAGTAAAGAAAACGCATTAAAAAGAGATTTTTCAGAATATAAATTTAACCTAATATTTATTTAAGCTAGCATTCAATGCGATGGTTTTACTTGCATCTGGGCAACCAGCTTCAAAATTCGGGGCTGAGCGTTAAAGACAACCTCATGTTATCCTCAGCACTCAGCCTGTTTCTTGCCTTTGTTTTGAAGAAGCACTAAAAATCCATTCTCGCAGAGATAAGTAGAGGCAAATGGAAGAATGGCGACATTTGGATATGACTGACACATAGCACACCAGAACTGAGTCAGCAATTTTTCACAAAGTAAATTACGTGTCGAGGAATCGTTCCACAGATCCAAGAATTCATCTCGTACTTCATCGGGAATGTTGGCTACATTCTGGAAAGTAGAGAATGGGTTTCATACCCGTGCAACTTCTTCTTCTGTAAGCTCTGGGTAGGACTCTGAAATTCCTTTTCAAGGGATTCAAGGTGCCCAGTAATCTCCTCTTTCAGATTCTCATCCAGTTCATCTTCAGATTCCTCTACCACACTGCAGAGTTTTTCAAACATGGCAATGTTTCTAAAAAAAAAGTAAGTCGGAAAGTAAGATTTACTTTCCGATGCCAGTTTTGCAGCTTGGATACTGTCTGAAGATTGACTTAAAATTAGATAACGTATCTGTTTTCTTTCCTTGAAGTTTCAGGTTCAGCTTATTTAGCTGGTCTAAAATGTCGGCTAAGTAAGCAAGTCTTTTCTTCCAAGCTTCATAATTAAAGCAAGCCTCAAGGTATTGATTCTCTTGTACTTCCAGGAACAACTTGATTTCATCTTTCAACTCAAGACACGATTGACAACATTTGGACAATCCCCAGTGTAAAAAAGAAGAACCTCGTGATCAGAATTCGTGTATTTACATAGTTCTTTAAACAGACGGGTATTGAAGGCTTCAGATTTGGAGTAATTCACAATTTTGATCAGAGAATGATGTACTTCTTGCAGAGGAGCTGGAAGAGTCTTACTGGCAAGAGCATATCAGTGAATCATGCAGGGAATGCCCTTTGCTTGGGAAGCAAGTTCCTTCACTTTTGTCTGAAAGCTCGACTTTGACCCTAGCATAGCTGGTGTTCCATCCGTACAAACCATACAAACTTTTTCCCCCATGTAGTCCTCCAGCTTAAAAAAAAAAGTATTTATCTACACCTTTTGTAGTAGTTTCAAAATGTGAAGACAAACACCAATGTAGAAACTTTGATTTTAAGTTAAGGGGATAATAAATCCCCCATTATTTTATTTTAAAGCCGGATACGAAACTCGGAGATCGAAATCTAAGAGTTTCATGCCGAAGAACTATCGGCGAGTCCAGGCGTAAGTCATCACCTGGGTAGTACAACACTAGGGCAACTCGTTTCAAAGGTGGAGCAAGTTCCATCACTATCCTTAATATTTTCTGATTGATTCTTGATTTAATTTTATTCAAATTTTGAAATTTTCAAAAGTCTTTTGAAAATTTCAGATTTTGAAACTTTGATTTTATTCAAAACCCGCTCTTTTACGTCTACGGACATATCTCAAATGCGCCTTTGAATAGTGTTATTGGACAGAGACATTTGTTGCATCTTTTTCTCCCTGGTTTCCCGTCGCATGGACCTTATCTCGCGGTGAACCTTAAGTTACTTCTCCTCATTTATCAAAAAGCAGTGTTACAATCACTAGTAGAATACTGCAGTATGGCCATATTGAAATAAATAAGTGTTGAAACCCTTCGTGGCAAAATTTCCTATAAACATACAGTAATTGCAGCTAAAAATAACCGCGGTGACCCTCGAGAAAACATTTTGCGATCCCCTCAGGGGTCGCGACCTGCAGGTTGGAAACCAGAATCCTTGCATAATGGTATTCCACAAAAAATATAACGCATTTAAACTGAAGATTTTATTTGTGCTTTGAGAATATGGATATATATATATTTATTTTGTGAGTTGAACAAAAGAATATTGACTAGTAGTAAGTAGTAAGATATCTCTATCTCTACCTTTGTTTATGTTTAAAAAAAAAACTTCATTTCCTCACGATTGTTAAGTAATGAGATACAAAACATTTTATGGTGTTGTAATTTATGTTTCATTTTTATCTTAATCTTTAAAAATATTTAAAACTTACTTGCGTACAAAAATTATATCTTGAGTTATAGCTATATTGTTTATTTAACATCATGAATTCGGAAAATATCCTATCTGATTAAGAGATCACGTAGAGTTCTTCGAATCTAGCTAAATATCCTCTACGCACAGAACTTTATAGGTTACGGTAATCACAACAAACTTTGTTAAGTTGTTTTCCTGACTTATTTACGTAAATACAATAACATGGCTGGGTTTATCGGAGAAAAAGTAAACGGATTCATTATTTGTTAATTATGTTTTATTTCACTAAAAGCAATGAAGAGGAAACAAATAAAGAATTATATTTAAATTTTTTTCTTTGTATGTACTGATTTGTACATACAAAGCACTAATATATTTTTGTACTAATAACAAAAATAATTATGTCCGTTCAGAGGAATCGAAACAAAATAATAATAATGATAATAATGTAATAATAAGTGTTTAAAATATCAAATGACACAGATGTAGTAATAAATGCAAAAATGTCTCATATTTTTGAAATAAATAAAAGAAAGAAAACATTAAATTTTTGGAGTTTTTGAAAGATACCTTAGGCAGTACGTAACGGAGGGTACACGAGGATCAAGAGTATTGGATTTGATCATCTCATCAGATGATGTTATTATAAATGAGGTGTCAAATCTTTCACCAGTTGGTGAGAGTGACCACGAGGTGATCACGTGCAGGGTGACCAGTCATTCGAGGACGTCTGTTAGAAAGGGATATATGTGGAATTATAAGACTGGTAATTACGAAAAGCTCAGGAAGCAGCTTGCGATAATAAATTGGAAAGAAGAACTGGATGGAAAGGATATCAATGCTGCTTGGGCCATACTCAAGAACTATTTGGTGGAGGCAATATCAGAGTGTATTCCGAGGGTCAAGAGGGTAAACAGAATGGGTGTAAAATGGATGAATCAAGAGATAAGGTATGCAATATGGAAGAAGAAGGTATAATGGAAGAAACACAAAATGAGTATATATAACAACCAGTTGCATGAGAAGTACAAAGAGTAGGCGAGGAAGGTGACTAGCTTGATAAGGGTAGCAAAAATGCAGTATGAGCAGCAGATAGCTAAAGCGGCCAAAAAAATCCTAAGGAGTTTTTTCGATATGCCGCCAGTAGAAGAAAGAATGATTATGGTAGAATGGGATTGATTGGTGAAAACGGAGGAATGATAACCGCTTCGGAGGATATAGTTGAGATATTTAATGAGCAATTTCTAAAGGTATTTCATTCTTGCGAATGTGACATCATGCAGAACTTGAAAGTTGTGGGAGAAGAGGAGGAGGAGGAACTGTTAGTAAGTGAACAGGAGGTACATGAGGAATTGAATAGACTTGATGTAAATAAGGCTGTGGGACTTGATGCTATTTCACCACGTGTCTTGAGGGAATGTGCCAGAAAGTTAACAACAGCTTTTGTATATCTTTTCAACATGAGTCTCTCACTGGGTCAAGTTCCAAAAGAGTGGAAAGAGGGTAAAATTGTTCCAATTCATAAGGGAGGTGATAAGAGTAAGGCTTTGAATTATAGACCAGTCTGTGTGTCTGGAGTTGTGGTCAAGGTATTAGAGAAGTTAGTTAGGAATAAAGTTCAGAATTGGGTTGACAACAGAAAAATACTCTTTGGTGGCCAGCATGGATTTACTAAAGGAAAATATGCTTTAGCAACCTGCTTACTTTTTATAATAAAGTGACAAATGCGTTGGATAAGGGTATTGCATATACAGTGGTATATTTAGATTTTGCAAAGGCGTTTGATAAATTGCCACATGACAAGCTGGTAATTAAATTGGAACGGATGGGGCTGAACAGTAGATTGGTTCACTGGATTGGAGATTGGTTGTCTGATAGGTATCAGCGAGTTGTCTATGGAGGAGCGATATCGCAGAAGAGGAAAGTTACTAGTGGTGTACCTCAAGGGTCTGTTTTGGGTCCATTGCTGTTTAATTTGTATGTAGATGATATCTGGAGAGGTCTGAATGGTGATGTGCAGTTGTTTGCAGATGATGCAAAGTTGGGCAGAGCTATCAGGAGTAGTGTGGATGCTGTAGCTTTGCAAGAGGACTTGAATACACTGTCTGAATGGGTAAATAAGTGGGGATGTCAATTCAATGTCTCAAAGTGTAAGATTTTGAAATTTGGGAAGCAGAGATGGGATGTAAAGTACACAATCGGTGCGAATATCTTGGAAGAGGTAGAGGAAATGAGAGATCTGGGAGTGATTGTAGACAAGGCCCTAAAATTTCGGGGACATGTTGCTAAAATAGTGAAGACAACACAGCGGATAATGGGAATGATGCGGAGGACATTGACGTGTAGAAGTAAGGATGTTATGGTTCCTTTGTATAAGGCTTTGATCAGGCCACATATGGATTACTGTGCACAGATCTGGTCACCTGGTTTTCAAAAAGATGAAATTGCGTTGGAAAAAGTTCAGAGGCGATTGACTAAGGTGGTTTCTGGTCTCTGGAATGTAGAGTATGAAGACAGATTGACAAAATGCAATTTGCAGAAATTGGTGGATAGAAGGAGGAGGGAGGGGGATATGATTGAGACATATAAGCTGTTGAGTGGTTATTACCAGATTAACGTCGGGGAGGTTTTGCACAGAATGGGTGAGGATAGCAGGAGAACAAGAAGTCATTCCTGGAAGCTGTATAAGGGGAGTGTGAGCAAGGGAGTGAGGAGCAGGTTTTTTGCATGGAGAGTGGTGAGTGATTGGAATGCTTTGCCCGAGAGTGTGGTGTGTGCAGAGACAGTGAATATATTTAAGGCACAGTATGATAAACTGTGTGTATAACAGTGGACCTCCCACGATGAGTCTTTGACTCCATGGAGGTTTTTGTAATAATAATAATAATAAATAATATCGGAATTAGTGTCTTTGTTTATCACAAGATGGCGCGATCATATTTTTGCGTATCTTATAATTGTACAACCTTATTTTCAGATAACCTTTGTGCTGGAAACAGTCAATTAGGATTTATTTATTTTGTTGTAGCAATTAGGATATGGGTGTTTGAAATTTGTATCACCCAATACATAAATAAATTAGAAAGAAAAAAAAATTGCTGCCTTTAGCATTTTCTATTCGAGTGTCTTTTGCAGTATGACATTCTAAGATATAAATCTCCACCTCTGTTCCTAGGAAAGAGTTTATCTAATAAAGAAAACATTGTTTGGGGGGAAACAATTTCCAGATTACAAAATACAAGGCGGTCAGTAACCTGATTCAATAAAAAGGTCTCAAAATAACGCAGCGAGGAAGATAAAAAATAATCAGTCATAAAAAAAAATGAGATATTCTATACTATTTGAGACTTTTACTACCGATGTGAAGGAAGTATAAATAAATAAATAAATAAATAAATAAATAAATCGTTGAACTAAGAAGAGAAATTAACTTACATACAAATAAAAACCAAGATAAACTGTACTTTGCAAGTCAATTTCTCTTCTTAGTTCAACGATTTATTTATTTATAAATAAACAACAAAAACTGCCATTGTGTTCATTCAGGTTTATTCAGCATTTTTATGATTAATTTTGTTTTCTGAATTCTGATAGTTGACTATTCTGAAAATTATAAACATGTTGAATAAACCTGAATGAACACTATGGCAGTTTTTGTATTTCATGTTATTAATTATATTATATTTAATATATTATACTTAATATGGTTTGTATTATATTTAATATATTTAATAATAATAATTACTCAAATATTATACACCTAAAAATAGAATGTATACAAATAGAACATCTTTTGGAAGCCGAAATCACATATATATATATATATATATATATATGATCATTCCGTTTCTAAAGTATATTTCTAAAGTATATATATATATATATGATCATTCCGTTTCTAAAGTATATTTCTAAAGTATATATATATATATATATGATCATTCCGTTTCTAACGTATATATATATATATATATATATATATATGATCATTCCGTTTCTAAAGTATATTTCTAAAGTATATATATATATATATATATATGATCATTCCGTTTCTAAAGTATATATATATATATATATATATATATATATATATATATATATATATATATATATATATATATATACTTTATATATATATATATATATATATATATATATAAATATATATATATATATATGATCATTCCGTTTCTAAAGTATATTTCTAAAGTATATATATATATATATATATGATCATTCCGTTTCTAAAGTATATATATATATATATATATATATATATATATACTTTATATATATATATATATATATATATATATAAATATATATATATATATATATATATATTTGCAGCTTAAGGTCCTTATATATATGGTCATATATATATATATATATATATATATGACCATATATATAAGGACCTTAAGCTGCAAATCCTTTTTAGGACTTCCAGGGTAACAAATGGCAATGCTGTAGCCAATGAAGTTTTAACTGAGGCTTGGCTATTTCTGTTACCCTCCTGCGATGATCAGAGCTTTAATAGCTCAATAACACCTTATCTCTACACTGTCCTCTACAGATAACGGGGAAGATGAAAAGCATTCTTGCTTCGCCCCTTTAAGTCAGTCCTTATAAGAACCTTTTTGTGTGAAATAAACACATGGCGGCTCGGTTGTTAGTGTTTCGTGTATATCTGATGGTGAATTCCGAATTTGATTGATATGTTTTTTAGCGATTTATGCTTTCGCGTCGAGTATTATGTTCACATGTATTGATCAAGCTTTTTGATTACGAAAAGTTTTTGTAAGTTGCAGGTGAGTAAATACTTTAATTTCAATATTTAGTTCCATCGGAAACTATCTTCTAAGCCTAATCACTGGGTATACTAAACTATATATCGTACTGCTGGAAAACACCAGATTGTGTCTAAGGTATTTGCTATGGCAAAACCTCTGAAAGAGACCATTTTCGAGGAGGTTTATAATGAATTCCTCAGATTAGGAAAACTACTGAGTGATAGTTTGCCTGGAAAAGTTAAGCTTTTTGACTCATTCTCACCCTCCGCAGAAGATAACTCAAACGATACAAGTGAGAAGCTCATTACTCAGTTGCAGTCTCCCCCAGACTTTGAAGATATACATGTGCGTAAAACCACTGACACAGAACCTCCCATAGATGTTAGTATGGAAGGGGATACTCCCAGTTCCAATCCCTCGACCGCCACGAAAGAGAGGGTTCCACCGATAGTCCTCCGGGAAAAGAAAAGATGGACACAATTAAGGTCCACCATGATAAATTTACAGATACAGTATCCCTCAGCCAAGAACACTGATGATGGTATAAAATTCAGCCGTGTGACTGATTACAGGAAACTGACCAAAGTGTTAGAATCTAGCAACATTCGATACCACACCTTTTCTCTTAGTTCGGAGAAAAATCTGAAAGTAGTACTGCGGGGGGGGTCACGGAGGATATAACTACAGATGAAATTGAGGCTGACCTGCCACCTATTAAGATCAGCAGAATGACTAGAGCGGACAAATCCCCTATGCCTGTGGTCTTGGTTGAGATCCCCAAAGCCTATAAGAACATTTATGATTTAACATCGGTTTTTGGACTCCGGATCATCCCAGAGCCACCCCGTAAAAGGGCATCTACTGGTCAATGCCAGAAATTTGGCCATGCTCAATAACTCTGCAAGCAGAGTACAAATGCCTGAAATGTGCTAAGAACCACCCCACTAACACCTGAACCGAGCCAAAAACCATCTCAGCTAAATGTGCCAACTGTGGTGGCCCGCATCCAGCAAACTACAAGGGATGTAATCAGCACCCAAAAAACAGAGGAATGGAGACAGCTAAACCGCCCTCTTCCTAGATCACCTGAGGTCCCTGCTCCTCAACCTGAGACTCGGCAGCAACAGTCGGTGACCTGCAAAGACAGTGGAAGCCAAAGGCAAACAAGAAATTATGCTGATGTGGTCCGTACTAACCAACCAATATCAGAACAAAATCAGCTAATAGCACCTACTAATCTGACAGCAGTTATTACAGCCTCTCTAGCTAACATGCTACAAGATTTCAGCCTGTGTAACCCTTCAGTAACCACCACTAAAAGATTCCTACGGGACACACGGGCCATCCTCACAGCAATCATAAATGCATAAAAACAAACTCATTCCTACCTCTTTTCAGATCATTGCATGGAATGTGAACGGCTCAAGGAAGAAAATTCTGGAGCTACAAGATTTCACTTACAGATACCAACCTGATATTATTCTGATCAGTGAAACACACCTGATTAGAATAATATCAGGTGTGTTTAATATTAAGGTATATTAATAATACGCATGTTAGAATAATAAGACCCTCTGACAGTCCCAAACTTCGCGGTTATCTCATGAACAGAAATGACAGATCCAACTACAGAGGGGGTGGCACTGCCATTTTCATTAAAAATTATATTAAACACCATTATGTGAACAACCCACCAACAACTAACCTTGAAATTACAGGAGTGGACGTTTTCACCAGCTCTGCCGGCATATTGAAAAAATCTATTCAGCTTACAATCCACCCTTAAAAACTCTACTGCACACTGATCTAAATGCCATTTTAGGAGTTAGAGTACCCATCATTATTGCTGGGGATTTAAACTCCGAGCTCCTTGCCTGGAATAGTAGAACCACCAACAAGAATGGCTGCATCCTTTCCGACCTACCTAACCAACTCATCTCGGTACGTTTGGCACTGCAGACATCCTGGATATAGCTATCCTGCAAGACATTAAACTTCAGTACAGCCTTAAATCACTAAACGAGCTGTCATCGGATCACAACCCACTTCTACTACAATTGGGAGAACAAGAATACCTCTCTCCACCCTCTCACTCATGCATATCGTGGGACAGATTGTCCAAAGCACTTAAGGATCAAATTGGACCTATCCCTCACATATGCACACCAGAATATGTGGAATCTGCAGTGACTAGCCTTACCCAACAGATTAAGTCCCGCTATAACGTTGCAACCTTCCACAAACCTGTTCCCAAACCTAATCGTTTGCCTGAGGATATTATGGACCTGATCAGAGAGAAGAACAGAGCTAGGAAGAGATTTCGTAACATTCGCACTCCTCAGGACAAGACAGTGCTTAATAGATTGAACGGGGGAAGTGAGAGATGCACTTAAAACTCATAGAAACCAAGTTTGGGATGAAAAGTCAGCCTCTATCTCACCTACTGATCACTCTATCTGGAGATTACTGAGAAACATCAAAAATAAAAACAGATCCCCCCCCCATAATCTCTAACTAGGGCCTAGTTCACACAGATGTAGATAAGGCAGAAGCCATAGTAAAGAATCTAGAAGTGCAGTGCAAACCTTCATATAACAACTTAGATTTCAATCACTTATACAAAATCCACAGACAGGTCAGACACGTATTAAAACTCCCAGATACCAGTGCGGACCATATTGCACCCAAATCACCTGTTGAATTATATGATATTATTAAAACACTAAAGAACAATAAAGCTCCTGGACCAAACTGCATTTCGAATAGGGTGATCATGCTGTTGCTTCGAAAAGTTGTAGTTCACCTGACCATTATAATTAATGCAATCTTAAGACTTCACTATTTTCCTTCCACCTGGAAACTGGCTGATGTATTCCCTTAGGCAAGGAAGGACGGCAAAATTATCGTCCAATCAGGGTAAGGGCATCCTCTCACGATTCTAAACCTCAGTAAATGACCTAAACATCCTCCCTAAAGAACAGTTTGGGTTTAGGCAACATCATAGTACTACCCAGCAGATCCACAGATTTGTGCAATACATCAGCACCAGCTATAACTGGTGTCAGTGCACAGGAGCTGTTTTCCTAGACCTATTCATAACATTTGACAAAATTTGGCATTTTGGACTCCTACACAAACTTATCTCAGCCGGTACTTCACTAAAAATGGTTCATCTAATCCATTCATATCTCCAGAACAGACCAATACAAGTCAAAATCAACGGTTCTACTTTATCCCAGCGCCATATCTTTGGTAGAGTACCGCAGGGATACCTACTGGCTCCATTGCCGTTATCTGTATACATGTCGGAAATCCCGCACAATCCGATGTCTTCCATTTTGGCCCTGTATGCGGACGATACAGCAATACTAACCAGATCTCTCAGACCCCATTTCATTACAGAAAGCTTCATGAAAACCTTCTAAAGCTGGAGGGCTGGTTCTATAAGTGGAGATTGGAAGTCAACCCCCTGAAAAGCTCAGCTATTCTTTTCAGACAAAATTATTGCTAATGTCTCCTGGGAGATGTGTTACTATTCAATACTAAAATTCCCTGACAGACAGACAGAAACAAATTACCTGGGTATAATTCTCGACAAAAGCTATCTTTCAATCAGCACACCAAGTCCACTGTCCTCTACACCTTTTTGTAGGCATTCCCATGTGGTGGCCGGGATAAGAATAGCCCAATGCAAATCCAAGCATGTCGTAAGAGGCGAATAAAATGATCGATGAGTTTCGAGAGTTTCTCTCTCTCAGGTTTCTTCCGGAATTTTGATCCCGGTGAGTGGGGCTTGATTTGGGGGGGTTTTCCCTGAAAGAGCATTTTGAGTCTCTGGGGAAGGTGTTCTCCGGCGTGGCCCGTGAGGGGCCTCGTCGGTGGGTGATTTTCCCTGAAATATGGTTGTTCTGCTCGGTGGCGGAAGGGGTGTGTCACTGAGTGGAGCGAACCCTGAGTTGGACGATCTTTCGGCCACTATTGAGGTATAGGATCGTTCTAATTTTTATACACGACTTTACTTACGCATCAGCCGCAACGTAACTTATGCGTGTCGTAAGAGGCGACTAAAATGGATGCAGAGTCTTGCTCTTTTCAGGATTCTTCCGAAATTTTGCTCCCAGTGAGGGGGGGGGGGTTGCCCTGGGAGAGCATTTTGAGTCGCTGCTGAGGGTGTTCTCTGGCGTGGCCCGAGAGGGGCCTTGTGCTGGATGCTTTTCCCTGGAATATGAACTGTTCTGCTCGGTGGTGGGAGGGGGCATCACTGAGTGGAGCCAACGCTGAGTTGGACGATCTTTCGGCCACTATTCAGTGGTCTAGTGATCGTTCTAATTTTTATACTGGGCTTTACTTACGTATCAGCCCCAATGTAGCTCCTGCATGTCGTACGAGGCGACTAAAATGGGTATCTAGGGAGGGTAATGGATGGCAATGCTGTAGCCAATGAAGTTCTAACTGAGGCTCGGCTATTGCTGTTACCCTCTTGCCATGATCAGAGCTTTAATAGCTCAATAACACCTTATCCCTACACTGTCCTCTACAGATAACGGGGAAGGTGAAAAGCATTCTTGCTTCGCCCCTTTAAGCCAGTCCTTATAAGGACACCTTTTTGTAGTACAACAAACTTTATTCTAATTATAAAGTGCACTAACATGGTAGCTTGTCTCCATAAATCTACATAATGAAAACAAAAGGTTTATTAAATGAGAAAGGTAAGTTCAATGCAATAAAAGAAGGAAAGCTGGACAAAATCATTTTTAGGACTTCCAGGGTAGCGGATGGCAATGCTGTAGCCAATGAAGTTTTAACTGAGGCTCGGCTATTGCCGTTACTCAGCCATGACTAGAGCTTTTAGCTCAATAACACCCCATCCACGCAGATTTTCTTCATTCAGATGAAGGGATAAAGAGTCAAGGAATCAGTCCAGATTTTCGGCTCAGCTTACAAAATTCCTAAAAATTAATGAACCCAGCTTATGTCAGTTTAACTTCGGGCAAACTTTTCTTCGAAATGTTTTCAATTCATATATCAGCCTACACGGAAACGGAATTTAGAGTTTCCTGAGAAATAGAGTTATGTTCCCTTCTTTTTAAATATTTCTCTCTAATTAGACTTATATTTAACAAAAATCTTTTATATTCTTTTTATAAATAGAATGTTGAGTAGTTTAAATTGAAAACCCCAAAATTCTAGAATATTTCTTAATTATATTACACACCTAAAAATAGAATGTATATTAATAGACTATCCTCTATTGGAGTACAAACAATTTTGATTATGAATTAATCCATGTTATTTTTTGAGTGCTCCAAGACCTGATACCTTCATTTTTGTATGCTCGGCCTTTTGGCCTAGATCAAGTTGATGTAATTGAAAACAGTAGAGGGCCCTGGGTTTTGTATAGCTTAGGGCCTTTGGAGCTTAAGAGCTAAACACAGTATTTGTGTTTTAAGGTTAATAACGAACACGGACTCCACCAGGCGTTCGCGGTATTAACTGACCAGCACAGAGATAAAGTAAACCCCGGACCGGGGATAATAAACACTTGGTGGTGGGATTAGTTAGGCCCTCGCCAGCTATGGCTTTGCCGCTTACGTGGACACTCGGAATAAAAGTGGATGCCGACCTGCAGCCTCGATGTTTAGCTAAAGCTCTCATCGAAACCAGATTTTCGGATTTGCTCCTTTCGGTGGAGGTCGCTTTCCAGTAGTCGTTAGAAGTACACAAAATAAAGATAAACTACTCGGAGGTTTTGGTAAGGGGAAAAAATAGTTCCATTTGTGGTTGGAAGTATCACCAAGTTACTCAGAATGCCGAGGTTCCCCTTGAAATATGTTGAAACTGATCATCCACGACATATTCGGGAAATATGGCGTAGTACGCAACGTGAAAGTGTTAAATGATGCAGAAAATCCCACATGGAAGTCAGGAGAGGTAACCATCTCTCTCGAAATGAGAACCGAAGTCCCTAACTTTGTCCAAATAGGATCCGCACGGGTAATGATAAACTACCCTGGTGTCAAGAAGCAATGTTTCCGATGCGGATCCTTAGATCACCTAGGAGTAAACTGCCCAAAATCGAAGTGTAAGAACTGCCTCAAAGCAGGCCATAACCAAGATAAGTGTGAGGCAGCCTGCCTGAAATGTGCGGTCATTGACCACAAAGTGGACACATGCTCATCCAGAACCCTTGCTGAGAGGATGGGTGGTGCAATCACGCCAGCAACTCCACCAAGCAATGGAAATGACACAGCACAGGAAGCCTCTCCTCCTTTCGAGGCTGCTCCTGATATAACAGAAATCCATACCTCCACGTCTAAGAAAAACCGTAAGGGGGAAAAAACTTCCACAAGCAATAAGATCCAACAAGAAGAAACAGTCGTTATTGAAACCATCAATACCAATGTAGATACTAATACAGATATAGATAGGAAAGAAGGAAAGATGGAGGTGAACACCAACACCTCCAAATGGCCATTAAGCCCACAGGAAGAAGAGTTGGTAACGCCCAAAGCAGCAAAAGTACCTGAGTCCGCCCACCCAGAAGTCTCTCACGCGAAAGCAGGGGAGACTCTCAGCCATCTCATCAGCGGTATCCCAGGGATGGCCGAAAAATTCAAAGAAGCGATGAAAAAAATAGGACACCGTCAACTCCTCCTCATAGGGGAACATGGATCTGACATCGTCAGTGCAAAATGGGATGACCTCCTCGTTGATGACATCAGCAAAATCACCCCTGAGCAAGTAGAGGTAGCCCTGGATATAGACGAGGAGGCAGCTTCGGCGTTCTTCATAGCTCTCTGCAAACTAGACATGGTCAAGGGAAGTTGAGGTGGCCAAAAGAATCCTAACAGCCCACAACAAAAGAAAGACACAGTAACCACCTTGTGGGGTTTCTGTACACAGCTTCACCGGTTTCAGCTATCACAGGTGGGGGAGGACCTGAGAACCCGAGCGGCGAAGGCTTACAGCGAGGCGGTGCAGTTCCTTGTGAGCTGCATCACTCGGGCGAGATCCATCTCCACCTTTAAGTTTACCTTTCAATTTTTGCTTTTCTCTGTATCTCTTTTTGTTTGTTTTTTTACATGTTTTCCTTTTTAGGATTTTTCCTTTTATTAAAGTGAAAAATCAACGACCGTTTTAGAATCGCCCCTGGGGGGGGGCATGCAGCTAAAACAGGTCAACTGAGGCCTCTTTAAACGACTCTACTACTATGCACTCTATCTTTATCTCCTCTCCTACTATCTGCTGACTCTCAGCCTATCTTACTCTACAGGCCGATGATGAAATTCTCGGCCTTTTGTCTAAGATCAACGTGTAGTATCACTTTTTACCAGCCTTGCAGGCTAAGACCACACTGTAGTATCTGTTCAAAAATAAAAAAAAATCATACATATTACTAACCTTACCCAGAAGTAACTGAGGTATTGATTACTAACCAAATGATTAAATGAAGTCTATATAATTTAAACTAAAATAATTGTTTTTTAATCATTCTATTAACAAGTTACTAACAAATTAATCCCCTGTCTCGCTGTGCCGTCTCAAATCTAACCCTAATCTTAATATTTGCTTTTGAGACGGCACAGAGAACAGAATCTAGGAAGGGGTCTGGCACCGTTCACTAGAGAGTACCTCCACGTATATCATAATATCTCTTTAAATAAGAACCCATCCCGACCACAAACTTCAAGCCCAGCTTTTTCCTTCGGCTTTCCTATCAGTCGTCTTACTTCCAGACCATAGTTTCAACAGAGCTCCAAGGTCTGTAAAGTCTACAACTCCCCTCTGCTGAAGCATAGCCAGAGTGGGCAAGGATGAAACAGACCAATGAGAGACCCAAAGAAGCAAAATGGTAATTAACAAAAGGCATAAAGTGTAATTAAAGAAGAGGAAGCTTAGGCTGACACTTCTTTAATTGTGTTTTTATCAATGAGTATGACTTCCATAGTCTTGGCAGAGATTCTCCCTGGTTATGGAGGATGTCTAACAATAGTTAGAGTAAACTGAAAGGGTACTCAAACAAAATCTGTTCTTTACCTTTGATATCGGTAAGTCCCATCGGGGGTCACGATATTTAATCGGAAATTTATAGATCTTCGTAAACCCCTGACTAGGACAAAATCAAACACTCGATGGTGGGATTAGCTGGCCCCCCTCACCAGCTATGGCCAATATTTTGCCGCGCACGCGGACTCTTGGCATCGAAACTGACGCCGATCTACGATCCCGACTTTTTGCTAAAGCCCTCATTGACTGCGTCAGTGCGGACCAGATTTTTGGATTCACTCCCTTCGGTAGTGGCAGATACCAAGTCGTAGTAAGGAGCGACGAGAGTAGAGACAAATTGCTTGAAGGCTTTCAATGTAATGGAAAGGAAATTGTTCCGTTTATGGTGGGGAGCATTATCAAAATGCTCAAAATCCCCAGATTCCCCTTGGAGTATATACAAAGTGGCGAAAACGTTATCCACAAAGTGTTCGGAAAATGGGGTGTTGTCCGCAACATACAAGTCCTAAACGATGCAGACAACCCTCAATGGAAGTCGGGCGAAGTAAACATCTCACTCGAGATGAAAACAGCGGTTCCAAACTTCGTCAGCATCGGATCCGCTGGGGTAATAGTAAATTACCCTTGCGTAAAGAGGCAATGCTTCCGATGCGGATCCTTCGACCATCTAGGAGCAAACTGTGCAAAGCTGGCGTGCAAAAACTGCCTAACAACAAGTCATGCACTGGACAAATGTCTCATGGCTTGCTTCAAATGCGGGTCCAAGGACCACAAAGTAGACACCTGCCCATCAAGAACGCATGCAGAAGGATGGGAGGTGCTATTATACCAGTCACAGTCACCTCAATAGAGAAGCCTGAAAACATAGGGCAAGAAGACTTCCCTGTCCTTCGATCCCCACCTTTAGAAACTGAAGATGCCGCCACGCAAAATCCAGAAGGAAGAAAAAACAGGAAGAAGCATAACACAAAGAAAAATATCAACATGCAAACTGAAGAAAATAAGAATGATGACACAGAAGTAGAAAAAATGGAAGCTAGCAACAATATAGCAAAACGACCAATGAGCCTAGAAGAAACTAAGAAACCGAAACCAGCTAATATAATTCTATCAGAAGAGACGGAGACAGAGGAAAGCTTCCATAACAAAAAAGATGTTATGGACAAATAAATAAATAAATGTGTGCTGTAGCAATTCCGACAATTGAAAATTTTTTGCCACGTTTCTTTCTGCGGGCAAGAAGACCTTTTACTCTATCACAAAAAGCGTTACTCCTTGGAGGACATTTTCCCCTCAGGATTGTAATCTCCAGTATGTTGCAGAACCTCATTTCAATATTTAATTGGTCTCTGATGCTTATGTTGGTTTGTTTCCAAGGAACTGGCAATATTCGTCTTTAGTCCCACATCAATACTCTGAGCCACAGAGAACACCAAGGATCTGATTAGTCTGATCTTAGTGTTAGATATATTTCTATTCTCTTTCGATGTAATTCGTCCTCTTATTTCCTCCAAAATGGCACAGAGCAATGATCCCAGGTAGATAAATTTATCAATTATTTATTTATTATTTATATTTCCTCCAAATCGCACAGAGTAATGATCCCAGTTAGATAAATTTATCAATTATTATTTATTTATTTGTAAGAAGTAGATTTTGTTAAGATTTGATCTGGTAAAATAATAATATAATAAATAATATAATAAAAAAATTACTTATTTAAATAAAAAAAATTACTTATTTATTTGTAAGAAGTAGATTTTGTTTAGATTTGACGTGGTAAAATAATATTAATAAAATAAAAGTCCTTATAAGGACTGGCTTAAAGGGGCGAAGCAAGAATGCTTTTCATCTTCCCCGTTATCTGTAGAGGACAGTGTAGGGATAAGGTGTTGAGCTATTAAAGCGCTGATCATGGCAGGAGGGTAACAGCAATAGCCTTGCCTCAGTTAAAACTTCATTAGCTACAGCATTGCCATCCATTACCCTCCAAGAGTATTGGATTGAATGCACCACCCCAACCTGGCCTTCAATAAAATAAAAAAAAATTCGCTTTTACACTAAAAATAATTCTAAGTAGGCATCAATATGGTGTGGATGAACTTCTGTATAAAAATGAGAAATCCTGTACGGGAATATTCCTTTTGGTCAGTTAATTACAGGAAAAAATGAAAAATTATTTTTAAGACATTTAAGCAATAATTAACTTTAATAAAATATTTTATAAAATAGTTTCAGTCCTTTAAAATTTAAAATCAATATTCATTAATATATTTTACATGATTATTTTTCTCGAATATAGAGGGCAGCAGTAGTACATTCAGTTATCAGTGTTGTACAGTATTTACATTCCCAGTTTGCTTTACGGTGAAGAATGCAAGCAATTCATGCTCCGACTTACTAATTTACAGTAGAACAGGACTTATATATAAATATTTAGCATACATTTTTCATTAAATGTATTAACATGTATATTGTAGTGCATGCATGTACACAAATTCTGTAGAATTTTTCATAAATGTACATACCGGCAATTCCTTACATTAAAAAAAAAAAAAAAAAAAACCTATTATCAACAAAAATTATCAAAACATAAAACATGGTAGAAATATATTTTTAAAAATGAAACTTTTTATTCTAAAGAAAATAAGAATATTATTCATATTATTAATAGAAATTAACAAATTCTTATTTTAAAATATAATGGCAGCTTTAATCATAAAAAAGCATACAAATTTTTATTTAGCATCAATTTTTTATTAACATGAGCACGTAGAAAATCTATATTTGATTGAGTCTCTGGTTATCTAAATATCACCTAATTTTTGAACAAATTAATCCAGAAAACGGAAAGACTCTCTCAAATATGACGCTTGTTGATCGAATGATAATAAGGGAAAATATGTTTTTAGCAATGCAGCTCATGTCGAAGAAACTAAATCTAAAGTTGCAGAATGCTCGGACTCAGAATCACAAACTTCAGTTTCTTTAGCTGAACAAGATGCTCGTCCTTCCTCTATGAACTAGAAAATCAAAATTGTGTTTGGATTTGTTAGTTCACAGAGCATAAATGTCAACGTTATATTAGCAACATACACTTCGAAATATGACTCTTCTGCAGTTGCAGTACTAATATTGTATGAGGGAGGAACTCATATAATATTAGAATAGCAATTTGTGTCAATATTAGTACTACAATTGTAAAAGAAATGAGTCTCATAGACTCTTTTCTGACACAATCTTTAAGCATTGAGAGGAGCTCAATTAATAAATTTATTACGACATGCATATGCGTTTCACTAGTTACCTGTCGAAAACACCGAATTAAATTATATATATATATACTGAATACTGAAAAAGATAAAACAAAATTTGCTGCAGTTTTGAAGTGGTTACATAAATATATATATATATATATATAAAAGGCATCAATATATATATTGATGCCTTTTTAATATATATATATATATATTATATAAATGCAATATATCTATTCCTTATATAAGTACAGTTTCACATAAATTAGCAAAAGTATATATATATATATATATATATATATATAATATAAATATAATATAAATAAAAAAAATATATATATATTATATAAATGCAATATATCTATTCCTTATATAAGTACAGTTTCACATAAATTAGCAAAGATTCTAAGAAAATACAATATCAGACCCTTGTTCACTCCACTTCCAAAGATCCGTTTCTTAATTAGCCACCCAAAACCTTGTCATCATCAACTCAAATACCCTGGTGTATATAAAATATTGTGTGATTGTGATATTCCTTATTTTGGGCAGACAGACAAATCTGTGGAATTGCGTATGGAAGAACACACGAGGGACATTACTTACAAGAGACAGCGAGCCAGCGCATTATCAAGTCATATCCTTTTTTCGGCTAATCCTAACGATGAAAGCCAAAGTCACACAGTCTGCTGTGAAAAATCTACTAACATCTTCCGTTGCAATGATGAACTAGAGAGAAAAATCGTGGAATCTAGAGAAATCATCTTCACTCCTGTTCCTCTAAATAATAACTTGAGCTACAACCTCCCAGATAGTCATTCAGCTGTAATCATGTACGAGATGCTAGTAGCACGCACTTTCCCAACAATACAACTAACGAAAGAACAGCTTTAAATACAACCACAACAATTTAGTGTCAATTATGTATAGAGAACTCTCTATGATGTTCATAGTCTATTTAAGCTTCAGTGTTTTAGTGTTTTTTCTTTCTTTTATAATGTCACCTGATGAAGGCTGTTACAAGCCGAAATTAGTCGTGTTTTAATATTAAAACCTTTTTACTTAAATCTCGGTTCTAGTCATTCAATTCTTTAATATATATATATATATATATATATATATATATATATTTTATTTATGAAATTAATATTTAACTGACTAGAACCCGAGAAAGTATAACACAAAAACCTATAATAAATCACGACTAGTTTCATCGGTGTCCCGACTTCTTCAGGTGAGTAAGAAATAACACAAAACTTATAAAACTAACAAGGTAAAAAACATGGACTTCTCAGCTTAATAAAAAGAAGAAGAATAGTAACAGTCATATCTGAAATAGTGACCGCGTGCTATTGTAAGCATGAGTTGAATGTGTGCGACAGCTAATTTTTGAGCGCCAGTACTGGATTACTGCGCTATGGGAATCAGGCAAATTGTAGCTCAGATTGATGTTCATGTGTGAAGGGCCCAGAACTATTTCTTTGGATTCTATAACTCGTCTTTCAAATTCAGTAATCAGTATGAATACTTTTCCAGTATTCAGTTCCCATTTTGATTTATGTTTATTATTAATATATAGGACAATATGACAGATATTGTACAGGTATTGATAATTGTCGATTAATGTTTTTTTTTTCTTTTTAAGTGGACCTCCCGCGATGAGTCTCCATGATATTATTACAATTATTATGATTAGGACAATATAATATTATAATTCATTATAAAATTAATAGAAGCATAACAAGCACATTTACAGTTAGAGTTTTGCCTTAAGACATTATACAGTTATTTCTGCATTTTACCATTTATGTTTCTATTTCAATTTGCAGTTTATTTTAATTCAAAATTTACATTTGGAGCTTCTTTTTTTTGTTAACAGTAGGGAATTCTGAAGGCGTCCATTTCACTTTTTAAGAGGACATTTTTTAAATGTTTTTTTTTTAACACGACGATTCAAAAGTTTCTATTAAAATAATTATTAAAATAAATTATTACTTAGTAATAATTTCCTTAGCAATTTAACTTAAGTTAAATTTAGGATGGAAAGTTCCCAAAAGAGATGGATAGATAAAGGGAAAGAAAGAGGGAGAAGAAGACCAGCTGCAAGACCAGTGAAGCTGGAACAGGCAAATGCCTAATTCTTGAAGAAAAGAAGATTTAACTTAAGGATTAGGCATTTGCCTGTTATAATAATAGTTATAAATAAATAATATAAATAATATAAACAATGATCAATAAAATAATAAATAAATAAATAATATTAATAATAAGAAGAAATAAATATTTTTTTTTGACAATGACAAGATTTATTATCATACAGAGTATTTACGTACATATGAGACTATTTTCTGTACAGTACAAGGATTCAGTACAAAATGCAGAGTACTTAAATTTTTATAAATATAACTTTTTTAATATGAATTAGCGAAATATTTATCCATCGTATTTGCATATGGATTAGCACGAATGTGTATACGATTCACTGTACAATGCAGTAACAACACATTATTCAATAGCAATAAAAATAATAATAATAATAATAATAATAATGGAGTAATTTTATATAAATACACGTAATTTTTCTGCATTTTGTCATTGGTATTTTCTTTTATTATTTTTTATACATTCTTTATTCAATACAGATATTTTACAAGATATTTTTAATAATAATAATTTTTATTATTATTTTATTTTACAAAAATTCAGTATACAAGTTACTGGGTGCATTCTTTTTGATATACTTGTTTGTTTGTTTGGGTGGCATTTCTGCTTTCTTCATCGAAGCTTCTACACAGCTTATCTGAGGAAGATAACAGATGGCGGTAGTTTCGTTTCGGTACCCATTTTGGTTTGTGTGTGTGTGTGTGTAATTTCATCTAATTTTCAGTCTCTCTATAATATTTACATAGCTCCTGTTTCAGCTCATTGTAGGTCCCTAGGTTTCTGTCGTCGAATGGCAGTTTGTTGATCAGAAGTTTCGGGTGGCTTTTCCGTAGTGATTGTTTTACTCATATGTTATGTAGTTTGTTGACTGTGGTCTTGTTATCTGATAGGTTGCTCTGGTTACTCTGTAGGTTGAACTGAAGTAATGTTTTAATATGACTGTGGAGTGGCGTAAGTGTTTCATCCTAAATATTTTGTGTTGTGTCCTTGCAATAATAATAATAATAATAATAATAATAATAATAATAATTTTTATCAGCCCAAATCGCTCAGTTTATTTTTGGTTTAGTATCAGGCAACAATCGTTGACATGGAAACTGTTCCATTCACAACGAATGAATGTAAAGTGCTGCCCTCTTGTATGAAAATAAAGAAATATAACTATACAGCCATATTCTGTCGCAAAATTCGTTAGGTTCCAGATTGTATAGCGTCTTCAGTTTTTTTCTCTCTCTTTTTCTCACTTGTAGATGCATGTAATGGTTTAATAACGGTTTTTAGCAGCCATATATTCGTGCGAATTATATAAATGAGGCATTTATTTAGGTCAGTTACAAATACGAAACATTCAGAATAATTTACACAAACGAAAAAAGTTATTTTGGTCATCGATCTACACCAATGAAAGTTCCCCCACCCCTTTTATTTTGGCAATAAGATTGGCATGTTTAAGGATAAGTGTAGTATTAACTAGTGTACGTTTGGACTCGCCGAACTTTTATAGCTTGCTATTGCTATATTCGGCATGAAACTCTTTTTCTTATTCGGCTTTGAAATAATGTGGGATTAAATATCCCCTTAATTTAAAATAAATTGTATCCTTGTTTCTAAGTAATGTTGCTATTACACTAAGTTTAATCCTGCGGCCATCACACCATCGTTACTAAATTTAATAATGTTAATCGAATGTATCTACGTGTAATATGTTCACGCGCCTTCTTTTCAGTGGAAGCATCTACTTTGAATTTTATTTGTTAACAACAATAAAATAAAACAATAACTAAAAATAGTTTGTAATTCACACCGAAAAAGTCAAAACACGGAGAGACGTAACGAGTTACGACGTCGTAAACAAACCTTTCACGAAAACTGTGCATGGGTTGATTTTTGGGAGCGTCAGAAGAGCGAATGAGGTGTCGTATTAATGAGCAACTGAAAAGCGTCGTATGAGTGGATCGGTGTAATGAGAATCGTCGTAAGGCGGGGTATTACTAAACTAACCAGTTTTAAGATGTGACACAACTGAAATAAAACACATCGAGACCGGTTCCACTCTAGTCATCGAGTCGAGTCAGGAAACGTTTTCTACACTTTTTAATTTTCTCAAAAAAATATTTATTTTTCACCAGTTTGCTAGCTAGTCGATATTTAGAACACGTAAATATATTATTATTATTATTATTATTATTATTATGTGACACCTCCATGCAGAACTAGAACTCATCGTGGAGGGCCCACTGCTCCACTATACGACTACCCGTCTCCTCTATTTAATCCTTCGATTACGCACTACAACACTACTACCATCTACTGCCCACCACCAATACTATTTTTGTCTGTAATATAATAAAAATATAAATACAAAATGATGGACCTGTGATTTCAGTCAGAATTTCTCCATGACTGCTGGTCGTAAAGCGTCCAACTATTCCTGTCTTAGGCTTTTCTTCTCCATTTTCTTCCGACTTTCTTAATCATTGGGTCTTCCCACCTTAAGACTGGTCTTCCAAGTTTCCTTTTGGTGTCTCTCGGATACCAATTTGTTACTCTGACTATTCATCTATTGTCTCTCATTCTGGCAGATGTCCTGCCCATCTTCTTTTGCTGTTGTCGATTGCTTTTATTACATCTTTGAGTCCAGACTTCTTCCTGATTTCTGCGTGTCTTACGTGGTCTATTTTATTAATATTGCACATTCTTATTCTTTCTATTGCACGGTGATTTGTTATTAAGCTTTGTTCTTCTTTTAAAATTGTGTTCCATGTTTCACTGCCCATAAGTTAATGCTGGTAGGATGTGACTATTGAAAAGATGGGTTCTTATGTCTCTATATCTATGTTTTGGTTGGTAATTGTTGATTTTATTTTGTTGAAGGCTATCCAAGCAGTTCTGTTTCTCCTCGCTATTTCATTTCATATGTCGTTATTTATTTTTAGGGACTGGCCGAGGTAGATGTAATCATCAACGTAATCATCAACTTTCGATGGTTTCGGATTCTAAAGTGATTGTATGATCTTTACAGTACTTCTTTTTCATCCATCGTGTTTTTGTCAGGGTGTATTTCCAATCCAATTTTTGGTAGTTTCGGCTTATGTCATTCAGCGTTGATTCTAAGAGTTTGGGTGAGTGAGATATTAATACCACATCATCATAATAGGATATTTAACATTTCACCATCAATGTTTATTCCATCTTTCATGTCAATTTTTCGGATGATGCTGTCCAAGGTAGATGTGAAGAGATTAGGTGATACGACATCACCCTGACATACTCCTCTACTTGAGTTAATTTTAATCGGTGATTGAAAAGGGTGATATTTGTTGTGCCTTCTTTGTAGATATCTTTTATGAGTTGGATGTATGCTTTTTACACGTCTTGTTCTATTAAAGCTTGGAATACTGAGTTATGTTCAACAGTGTCAAATGCCTTTTTAAAATATATAAAAAGAAGACAAAGTGGGATCTGGTATTCTCTGCATCTTTCTGTTAGCTGAGTAATAGTTTGAACGTGATCTATTGTCTAAAAGCCATTTTTGAAACCAGCCTGTTCTTTGCAGTTATTTTCGTTGATGGAGGTTTGTATTCGGTTACTCTGGCGAATATTTTATATGTGTGTGTTAATAGACAGATGGGCCTGTAGTTACTGATGCCTTCTTTATTACCTTTTGTTATGCAGAATTATGGTCTTTGATCCTTTCTGTTCAGTAGGTACTCTCCTTAATTGTATATACAGTATATCGAATAAATATATCTTTTTTGTCGATTTGTATTTTCTTCGCCTCTAACTCTAAAATTATCTGTAACTCAACGACTGATGATAAATGCTGAGATTAGATACTTACAATAAAAAATAAAATAAAACAAAAAGTGGAGTGGTGTGTGTTGGGGGGGGGGAGGAGAGGAGGAGGTATGAATCGCAATTTTTTTTCCTTCGAGGAATTCATAAACGTTAGTGGAGTCTCTACCTCAAGAAATGTTTCATCTTTCCAAAGGTACTTTGCAGATCATGTATTGCTGGTCATTCTGTTCATCCCTTTCATCACGTTTCCACAACCTTCACAGTATGAAGATGCTGCATTATGATGCTGATCCTTATTTTTATCATTTCCATCGAACTGCAATCAAATTTAGAATTATGACGAATATGTACACAGCATTTAGTATTTATTTACCAAGTAAACAAGAGGAGGTCCTAATCTAAACTAGAAGAAACATAACACTAAAAAACTACTAAACCCAGACTTATTATATACTTGGTTTATTCCTTTATCAACAAAAAGGTTTGCGAAAAGGACCTCACAATAAAGGTCGAAACCGGTCTGGGTAGTGACCTTTCCCATAATGCATAGCATTATACATGTCTACAAGGGGATGTGCTTTGCATTATGGGATACTAAGGCAAGTGATGAGAACTTATACCACCTTTACCACCCCCAGTCCAGAAAATACTTCAGGCGCAAACGTTGTTTGCTTACACTTGGATAAAGGATTAAACCCAATATATAATTAGTAGCATAGCTAAGTGAAAAAACTTCCAAAAACCCAGACTTAATAGATGCTACGGTTAATGCTGGTGAAACGACTTTTCCCTACTAAAATAAAGTATCCTTAACAGATTTAGTTTAATTGAACGATGACATAAAAATTAAAAAAATACCTTTAAGGTTATTAATATAATAAGTAATAACCAATGCTTTCTTATTTGTCTTTATGAAAAAACAAAAATAAAAAATAGATAACGCAATTTATATTGATGTCTCCAGTTATGACAACATTGTTAAATTTAGTCTTGAGTAGAATATCTTCGGTTTTCGCATAAATGTAGACTCTGCAACAGCGCCATCTATAGATAGCCATTAAATTAAAAATTATGATAATCTAATTGCCATTAACGTTTGCTTTCATTTTTATGTTAGTAACATTTTTTTAATTAATATGGAATTTTGAATGATTATGTAAGCCCACAGATTTATTATAATCTTTTAATTAATGACATATTTTTAAATTCATGTTCAGCTTCATTAATAACCCATATCTGGTTGTTATTAATAGGTCCAATTGATAGTTTAAATTTCCCAGCAGTTATACTTCGAAGCAATACATTCACGATAAAAAAAAAAGGATCGCATTTGATTTTATTTTTGTGTTATTATTATTGGTAGTAAATGTTATGAGCGGTAAATCGCATTTAGAGAACAACCAATACATATTATTTTCTGCCAAGAACTCGTAACTAAATTAAATTGTTACTAATTTTTTAACTCTTGAGAGAAAAATTATAAATCTAATAAAAAAAAAATAAATTATAAAAATTATTTTTTTATATCACTGATTTTGATTAATATTTTCAATTTAAAGAAAAAAAAAGAGAGAAAATTACTTTCCCACTTAGAAGTTTTAAATATCTGATTTAAATTAAGGCGATGTTGTTGATCTGTATCAATAATCTCCCTGTGTGGTTGCCAGGATAAGAATAGCACCAATGTAGCTGATGCATGTCGTACGAGGCGACTAAAATTGGTACCCAGAGAGGGTAATGGATGGCAATGCTGTAGCCAATGAAGTTCTAACTGAGGCTCGGCTAATGCTGTTACCTCCTGCCATGATCAGAGCTTTAATAGCTCAATAACACCTTATCCCTACACTGTCCTCTACAGACAACGGGGAATATGAAAAGCAATCTTGCTTCGCCCCTTTAAGCCAGTCCTCATAAGGACTATAAAGTATCAATAATCCCAGGTCCCGACGACATCACTAACCAAGTCATCGCCTTGATGACTTGGTTACTACCACGCAAAGCCATAGCACATCTGGCAACACATCATAAACTACATCCTCAAATGGCAGCACTTCCCCCAATCATGGCAAATAGCTGACATCATCCCTATTCACAAACTAGGCAAAGACCCACACCTACCTGAAAATTACCGTCCCATCAACTTGCTATCCAACTTAGGGAAAATAGCAGAGAAAATCATCCTCATCACACTCCAAGATCATGTCCACTAACTAAATATCATTCTACAAGAACAATTTGGCTTCCGTCAAAATCACAGCACCACCCAACAGATCCATAGACTGGTAGAATACATCACCACATGATTTAATTGGAATCAGCACACTGGAGCCGTCTCCCTAGACATCTCAAAGGCCTTCGATAAGATCTGGCACCAAGGCCTCCTCTACAAACTTATCATTGCAAACCTTCCAGTAAACATGATACACCTGATCAAATCATTCCTCTCAAACAGGAGGATGCAAGTCAAAATCAATGAAACAGTCTCAAACCAACGGAAAATCCTCGCTGGAGTTCTTCAAGGATCACTGCTAGCCCCGATCCTGTTCAACATCTATGTGGCAGACATCCCTCAAAATCCTCTCACATCCACCATCGCCCTTTATGCAGGCGACACGGCTATACTAGCCAGATCCCGCTAACCACATCTCGTAACCAAAAAACTACAAGACACCATCCTGAATCTAGAAAAATGGTTTAAAGACTGGCGACTACAATTAAACTCTCAGAAAAGCAAAACGATATTCTTCACAAGAAGAAGAGCATCCCCAAAAAGAGACACCACCCTGTTCAACTCTAAAATTCCGTGAAAACTGAAGCAAAATACCTCGGAATAATTCTCGATAAGCGATTATACTTCAACAGCCACATCAAGAGCACATGCACCAAAGCTTCAAAAGTTATCGCCCAGCTATACCCCTTGATCAACAGACACAGCAAACTAAGCTCAAGAAACAAAATTCTACTGTACAAGACAGTGATCCGTCCCACAATTATATACGCCTCCCCAGCCTGGAGCCATACCTCCAAGACAAACATCCTCAAGCTACAAAGACTACAAAACATGTGCCTGCGAATGATACTGGACGCCCTGTGGTTCATCAGGAATGCCCAGATCCACCGTCACATAAATATCCCCTACATCTCTCCACTACTACGCTCCCTAGCAGAGAAATTCTTTATGAAGACATCTACGCATCCAAACTAACTAATACAGCAAGCCAGAAACTATGACGGTAATGACCACTGGAAACATAAAAGGCCGAAAGCCATCCTAACACTCAATGACGAATAACCACTTTTGCCCACTCAGGGAAAGCTAAAATAGCTCACATCATCTCCCATCACTGCTCCCGAAACAGACAACAGGGAATATAAAAAGCATCAAGCTTCACCCTCTGCATCATATATGTCCTGCGTATCAGTAATGAAAAACAGAAGATTGTTGTAATTTTCCGTATCTAATGGTAAAGAATTGACATAATTCAAGACATAATTCAAGATATAACTTATTAACAGAATGACGTCTATGTAATTTTAGATAATTGCATATAATAACATTACTGTTGTGAAATATGCATACACGGAGATTAAATACATATTGCTTAGACTGAAATAACAGAATTGATATAGTACGGTGTAGTAAGCATACTATTTCATATAAACTTAAATTATGCTCATTTTAATAGTATGATTACACTTTCCACATTTGCAGACACATTTCCTATCAGTTGTTTGCGATAATATGAGTTCAGTTATTTTAGAGAATGCTTTCCAACACGAACTCAAGTCCGTATACCCGCTGTTGGACCCACTGGTTTAGTTCTAAGTCCTAGTTCCTCAGGAAGATGCTCTTTTGGGAGGTTTAAATCTCAAATCTATTTTGAGATTTGGACTCTGTATAGGCTCATCAAGTTCCTCCGCATCATTTTAAAACATTATTTCGCTTATGTGCCAAACATCAATGGCCCTCCTGTGGAAACAGAGGTTGTGTAGCTCTTGACACGAGGTCCACTAATACTACCAACCAAGAATTTCTAGAGACAGTTGCAATTATTCGTTTCTAAATTGTGTTGTGGAAAATTCTATAGCACCCTTTGGTCCTTTCGTGTTAGCTTCTAGATGTTCCTGTACTTTATTGACCACGACGACACATTACATGTTCATCCGCTGATAGTGTTGCCTCCCGTTGTTTCTAAGTAATGGGGTCGTTTTATCGGTGGTGCCATAAACATACAAGCTGTTAATATTAGCATCGTACGATAGCACCTTTTTCTTGGGTCACTGACATTGCACAGATGAATTGTCGGTCTGTATAATTTCAGTGTATACAGTCTATTAACCATTTCCAACTATTACTATTTGGCTTTCTGAAAAAAAATAACACTAATAATTCGAAACAGTCGTCAGGGTAAAACCCTAATTAAACGCACTGATAAATGACGATGCTCAGAGTTTGGACAAAGTCTTGTAAATAATGCAATAATAAAGAAACTTCAATGTCCACGGTTACTTTTATACCTCTCAGGTTCATTTCCGACTGAAAATACTTAATATTCTTTCTTTAATCTTTTAATAATACTATTTGACCAAGTAACGCCTTTTAGGCATTTTTGCTAACGTTTACATATTAGCGCATATTTCGTTTTAAAAGGAGAAGATTTTATTTATTTTTGTTATTTTTTTAATTTTTATTTTTTTAATATCGACTGAGGAAATGAATTAATATAGTGCTGCCATCTAGTTTGGAAAACGTAAACTAATAAATAATATATATACAGTATTTAGCATATTTTAAGATATATAGAATTATTCGCATATTAGATTTTACAATCTATTTAACGAATCCACTAGTCACTTACGTTGTCCACTGTAGTCAAACCAAACAGCAAGGGAGTTTAGAGTAGGAAAAATCAAAACTGTCCTATAACGCCACTCGAAGCAAACGTTTCATTGGAGGACAATTATTATTATTATTATTATTATTATTACTACTTGACACCTCCTAGGGTCCAAAGAAATCGTGGGAGAGCACTCTACTCAGTACAAACACATATCGTCTGTTCCTACTACTTAATTCTTCCACTACGCGCAACTACCACTAACGCCATCTACCGTCATAACTACCTCCAAAAGTATTTTATGTCTGTAAATTGCGTGTATTCTCCTGACAGATTTGTCTGTATGCGGGATAAAAAATCCGAGTTTCGGAGAGAAAAACCATACTATCTCCGTATGAATCGGCTAACTCCTTGTAAAAAGCAAATAATTAAAATAACAAATTAAATTTAAATAAGAAATATTGGTTTAGTGTTCTTAAGTTTACAAATATTTATAAACGACAACTCCTTCTTGAATCATTTCCTAAAAGTTGTTACTTAACCATATTTATTTCTTATCTGAGTATTTCTTCAAGATAAATATTACTTTTAGTAGTTATCTTTAAATTATGAAAGCGTCATCGAAACGAAGAAATGACAAGAGAAAAAAATTGGCATTTATGAAGATTTTCTTTTTCAGTTTTAGGTACATTTAACTTATATTTATCTCTCTTAAAATAATTATAAATAGTAATATCATTATCTATATAGGAACAGAGTGTTTGATAAATAAGAATTTCGGTGACGCAAGATATTTTTTTTTTTTAACACGTTCGTTGCCAAGCTGAAAATTGGAATTTCGTGTGGTGGTCAAATTTAAAAAATTTTTTTATTTAGTTTTTATTGTGGTCAAAATAAGTTAAATATATTATTTATATGCTTTTATTATTATGTACATAGGATTTATGTACTCTAAATATCTATTACGCGATATCGCGTGATATGTAATTCGGTCAAATAAGTTATATATTTTACAAATAAAAAACATTTAAATATAATAATTATAACTTTGATTATCAGTCTTTTATAATCACATAGAATTTTTAAAAATAACGTACAAATAGAAAAAATAATTATCAAAAATCAACATTTATAGGGAACTTACTAAAAAAAAAAAAAAAAAAAATACTCAAAATAAATAAAAACCAAACTTCAAGCACGCTAAATCAACGAATAACTAAACAAAATCGTCGCGTCGTCGCCTTGTCCGAACGCCGCCACTGTGCGCACTGGCTAACATAAACAATGGCTGGCGGCCATCCCCACTCCACGATCCCTTCCCTAGTGGCCAATATAAATATTACGCGCCGTTTCGCTGTGGCCACTATACTATTCCGCTTAGAAACTTGATAGCGACGTCCACGCGATAAAGCGTGATCGGCCGACCGGTGAGAACTCGCATCACGCGATATCGCGTGATTGGCAATGAACGTGTTTATAACAGGTGCTAAACGATTTAAGGAAGGGTGGGAGAAATGAGCCATCAAATTATTGTCAATGTCTTAAAAAGAGTCAAAGGTAGTATATATATATATATATATATATATATATATATATATATATAAAAGAAACCAAGGCTATCTCTTCCTTTATTTTAACACCTAAAGTTTGGAAACGCTATGTAGACGATGTCTTCATTATTTGGAGCCATGGACATGAATCCCGTATGGTTTTCCTCGAACATCTCAATAGCCGACATCAAAGTATTAAGTTTACTGCTGAGCTTGAAACGGATAATTCCCTGCCTTTTCTTGATGTCACACTAACTCGCTCTTCTGGTAAACCCAAAATATCGATATATAGAAAGCCCACACATACCAACAGATATTTGCATAGTCAGTCCCATCACTTCCCTCCTCATACTTGGAATAATTTCCACCTTGGGACATAGAGCCCGTTCTCTTCTTGATGACCCAAATGAACTGCTTACAGAAATAAACCATCTCAAAACTTCTTTCGAAGTTAATGGATATTCCAAGAGAATCATTGAAAAATTCCTTCTTAATCCTCCTAGACATCACTCAGAAGAAACAAATAGATTCAAAGGCAATATATTTATTCCTTACATAAGTACTGTTTCACACAAATTAGCAAAAGTTCTAAGAAAATACAATATCAGAACCTTGTTCACTCCACTTCCAAAGATCCGTTCCTTAATTAGCCACCCAAAACCTTGTCATCATCAACTCAAATACCCTGGTGTATATAAAATATTGTGTGATTGGGATAGTCCTTATTTTGGGCAGACAGACAAATCTGTCGAATTGCGTATGGATGAACACACGAGGGACATTACTTAAAAGAGACAGCGAGCGAGTGCATTATCAATTAATATCCTTTTCTCGGCTAATCCTAATGATGATAACCAAAGTCTGCTGCGAAAAATCTACTAACATCTTCCGTTGCAATGATGAACTAGAGAGAAAAATCGTGGAATCTAGAGAAATCATCTTCACTCCTGTTCCTGTAAATAATAACTTGAGCTACAACCTCCCAGATAGTCATTCAGCTGTAATCATGTACTGGCGTTCTTGAGATGCTAGTAGCACGCACTTTCCCAACAATACAACAAACGAAAGAACAGCTTTAAATACAACCACAACGATTTAGTGCCAATTATGTGTAGAGACTCTCTATGATGTTCATAGTTTATTTAAGCTTCAGTGTTTAGTGTTTTTTCTTTCTTTTATAATGTCACCTGATGAAGGCTGCTGCAAGCCGAAACTAGTCGTGTTTTTATATTAAAACCTTTTTACTTAAATCTCGGTTCTAGTCATTCAATCCTTTATAAAAATATGTATGTTAACCGAGTTAATGATCATTCTTTCACACACACACACACACACACACACACACACACACACACACACACACACACACACACACACACACACACACACATATATATATATATATAATTATCAGCTATGTTGACTTGGTATGTATATATGCTCATATTATTTACTGACTGAATTCCGAGTATTAGAAAAACAAATTAATTTAATTTAACACACAACATGTTTCGTCGGAATGCCGACTTCTTCAGGCGTGAGAATATTGAAAGCAAACATAAAAAAAACACCTTAAAAAACATTGTACATTACAATAACAGACTACGAACTGAAGCTACCGTCTGGGCTACAGTTCTATTATATCTTGCATTATTTTAATAAATGACTTTGGGATGCCTTTCTTTCTTAAATCCCACAACAAGTTGAAACGGACTTCAATCAGACATCTCTTCTAGATCTATAAAAATCAGATGCAGGTCGTATTCAGTTCCCAACACCACTACTAAGTATAAGTAATGCAAAAATAATATCTGGAGTAGATTTCTCTGGTTAAAGTACAGTCTGATTTTAGCTATAAGTTTCATTTCTCCATTTTCTTTCTATTCATCAAAATATCTTCCTGTTGTCCTCATCTTATTATTCGTGAAAGTGTTGGAGGAGGAGGTCATTAATTGGCTTCTCGACTTGAAGACGCGTTTTGATTACCGATATGGATTCTGTCACTCTCGTCCTACAGCAGCCTCCCCCATTAACCTTACCCACCTTTGTATACATTCCACGGAAGGATTTGGGGAAATCTAAGTGTTGTTCTTGATATTCTCAGTTCAGCAGCAAACAGACCTTCGTCATGAAGTTTCTCCCAACTGCTATAACCTCCAACTCTACGAAAAATTTTATTCTGCCTCATCCCTCCACAGCACCTATATGTTAGAGGCAACCGAAGTAAAATTTGCTCCATAACACCTCTGAAATGAGGCCTTCTTACTAAACTTCTTATGGTCTTCCTACTGCTCTTTGGGATATTGGATTGCCAGTTTCCACTCTGCTACCTGTAAGAGTGGACCGCACTTTCCTGACATTCTTTTAAATCAATGTTGGGTATTCCCGGAATCTGTGCTCCATCCCACGCTCTTCATCCCCAAACAAAGGGCCTATTCTCTCTGTACCTTCAAATGTCACTCATAGTTTTGCACGACAATTCAGTTCTCCCTCTTTATTCGAAAAACCTTGCAGCACGAAAATGATTCAAATTTCAAATCTTCCGTAATCAATGCCTTAAACACCTGTCACCTAGTGAATCCCAATGCTATCAAAACACAATTCTGCCTTATTTTGTAGGAGTTCAGTCATATTTTACCCATCTGCACTTCTGATATTGAGATGAATATAACGACTGAGATGCGGCAATCATTTTCACCTGTCAGGAGGTAGGCTATATCATTTCTACGATATATCACCATTCTTTACATTGAACAATGCATCAAAATACTCCTCCCATCTTCGAATTTGGTATGGTATAAATAAGAATCTCATGCGTCTCATTTGATGATAAGCGTTCCTATTACCTTACTTAGTCATTGTGCAGCCTCTCCTGCATTTCAGCGGTTTATATATATATATATATATATATATATATATATATATATATTAAACTATCAACTCTTAAATCACAGTTTCCTCATAAAGTTCATATATCTTCCTATAGTTATAATGCTTACTATTCTACCCCCCCCCCCAACACCAATCGGCCTTTGTATTATTCCAAACCTCTATTCCCGTCCAAATTACTTTATATATATATATATATATAATATAATAAATTTTTATAATTCCATATAATTTAAGTATATATAGAAAATTAGTTTTTAGGATTCTTTATAATTTGTAAGTATATATAATGTAATAACATATATATAACAACATATTTGGGAAATGCATTATCATAATAGTCCCTCTGTTTTAAATGCAGAGCATGTGCGGAACACAAAGCTACAAATTATGTTCAAGTCAGCAATACATTGGCAAGCAAATCTAGTAAATCGCTATTTATTTTTTGTAGCGAAACTGATCTCAGCAAGATATAGAAAATTATATCCATTTTTCCTCGTCTATTCTGCTGTCTTATGCTTTCCTAACATTGATGGGATTTTATATGGATTTTTAAAAAAATTCATATCGTTGAGTTACGTAAACCAAATTCGTTTTCGACTTACTAAAAGTAATCTTGCGCATGCGTGTTCATCACTAAAGATCAAAATGGTTATAATTGCGAGTACGTTATCTAGTATGCAAAGTTTGACTTCATGTTTCGTGCTCAAAGTTAATATATAAATATAGCTATCAGGTTGACGAATCTGGAGATTAAGTACTTTTGTAATCAATTTAATACAAATGATAATTTAATGTAAATGCTTATTCTGAAAGAATAAGGATTTTATTGCTCTTTGTCTCGTTCTTACACCATAAAATATTTTCTATCAAATTTTATAAAATATGAACGGTGCAAACGCCTCGGAGGGTAATGGATGGCAATGCTGTAGCCAATGAAGTTCTAACTTCATTGGCTACAGCATTGGTTCATGTACTCTTTCTTCAGGAGACGCATTTTTATCAGTACTGGGACATAGAAAACTTCTCCAGAAGCTTCCCCGTTCAGAGCTTCTGGTGTTTCGGAGAGCGCTGTGCGAGGGGGGTGGGAATCCTTATTCGTCAGCCTATTCTAGGCGGGTTTTTCAATGTACAGAAAGATGCTGCAGGACGTCTAGTCTCTATAGACTGGAAGTTTGGAGGTAGAGTCATCCGCTTCCTTAATGTATATGCCCCCAACAACGCCCACCAGCGAAGCGGGTTCTTCATGTCCCTAGAACCCTATTTACACGGGGCTCAGTATATCATCGCCGGGGGGGACTGGAACTGCATCGCTGACGTAAGACTTGACAAAGTTGGTGGCAACATCAACTCCGGTACCGGTGGCTCTAGGGAACTGCAACTCTGCTGTGATAATGTCGACCTCATCGACATCTGGAGGGAACATAATCCAGACACAGTGGGTACCACATGGGCGAGCGGAGGAGTCGCAACGCGACTAGACCGCCTTTATATTTCCAGGAACCTTGGGCCACAAGTTATCTCGGTCAGGCATATAGCGGTTGGTAGCTCGATAACAGACCATAAAATGGTTCTGATGAACATCGAACTACCCGAGGTCGTAGAAACATCGAGAGGACCCTGGAAAATGCCTCCAAGCTTTCCCAAAATTTATAGCAAGGATTTGCAACTGCTATGCGAAGGAAGGAAAAGGGCCCACTGGGACTGGGACGCGTGGGCCCAGTTCAAAACCGAGGCAAAAGAGCTCTTCCAAAACATCTCCAGAGAAAGAGCTCACGCGCAAAGGAAAAAAATGAGAGAGCTGTACCGAGAGCTAGGGTGGTACCGGGCTAACCAGAGAAACGGTATTCCTAGCGATTCGCTTATTAAAGCCGTGGAAATCGAACTCGAGGCACTTCGACGAAAAAAAGTCGCCGAGCTCGATTTTCGCACCAGATTGTTTCTCCGGCAGGCGGAAACACCTTCGGCCGCTTTTTTAACCGGCAGCGCATAGCAGCACAAGATGAGAAAGCGGTTCGGCAAATTCATGCTAACGGGCAAACACTCACAACCACGGGAGTCATCCTGCGGCAATTTTACCAGCATTACACGAGAACCTATTCCGACGAAGCTGAGGAGACAGGCGACTTCGGAGTGTGGAACATTGACAACATGCCTGAACACCTCAGAACTATTCAAAAGAGAACAATCACTTCGGAAGAGGTTACTCGAGCCTATAAACAGCTTAAGCTACGGAAAACCCCTGGCCTGGATGGGCTAGGCGTTGAGCTCTATCGCTCAGCCTGGAACTTCATCTTGCCTATCCTGGTCTCACTATTCAACAGCTTCCTATTCACTGGTGACGTGCCTGCTGACTTCGTTAGCGGGTACACAATTTTCATCCCCAAGAAAGGGAGAGACCTAAATAGCATGGGTAGCTGGAGGCCCATTTCCTTGACTAACACAGACTACAAATTATTCGCAAGAGTGATTTGTAACCGTCTGAAGTTGGGCATTGGGAATGTACTAACCAGCACTCAAGTATACGGTGTTCCGGGAAGATCGATGGCGCTCAACCTCTTCCTGATAAGAGACCTTCTTCGCTTTGTGACGAACAAGGAACTCCCACTTGCACTCGTATCAGTAGACTTAGATAAAGCGTTCGATAGTGCAAAGCACAACTTCTTGCACTATATCCTAGAGAAAGTCGGAGTGGCGGTCTGCGTAAGGGAAGCAATCAAAAGCATGTACGGTAAAACAACAACGCACATTGCGATTAATGGGTTTCTTTCAGAACCCATTCCCATACGCAGAGGGGTTCGGCAAGGCTTCCCCCTTAGCCCCCTTCTTTTCTCTTTAGTACTAGAGCCTCTTCTAAAAAAAATTGATGAGACGCGCGCAGTAAGAGGAATACCGCTACCCTTAGGCTCCAAACAGAGCAAAACTGTCGCATATGCCGATGACATTGTCGGAACCCTTAGGGATTCCGAATCGATTTACATCTTCTTCGGCATACTGCGAGAGTTCAGCGTGCTCAGTGGTCTTCACACCAACCCAGAAAAAACAAGATTCAAAATTTATGGGAAATTCGACCCTGCCAGTCTTCCGTATGGTCTGAAACCCACAACCGGCCCATTAACAATACTAGGAATTCCCTTCCTAGAGACCCCAGTGTTGCAAACACAACACTTAATAGAAATGTGTTGCGAAAAACTAAAACCCTTCAGTCCCAACTACCTATCATTCGAAGGTAGAGCAACAGTTATCAAAACAGTCCTAAAACCGATGTTACTGCACACCATTAACCTCACAAACATAACAGACACACAAGACAACGCCATTCACAAACATATCACTAATTTTTTCTGGAACAACAGAAAACACGAGGTGCGCAGGGCATTTCTCCATCTTTCCCCCACACAAGGGGGATTCGCCCTGTCAATCCTCAAATACTGCCACCTAATCAACGCTGCTCAGACCATACGGAAAGCACTGGCATCAAATCACCCTTCCGGCAATCTGATGAAATACTTCTTAGGATTTTTCCTACCCTACTTCGGGATCACTGGCCACGCCGGACCATATGCAGAGACGGTGCCTGAGTGGTACTACACAATATGTAAACTTTTTAAAAAATTGGCAACGGATGGAGTTCGAGTGCTTCAGCTCAGCCCAAACAAGCTGTACTGGAAAATTTTTGACAGCTTTGACTGGGAAAAACCCGATCTGGGCACAAACGAAGAGGTGCTGTTCACCAACATAAAAAACAGCTGGGGGCAACCATTTCACCGGGACTTAGCCTGGAGAATCGCCTACGGCAGACTCCCGGTGAAACTCGTAAAATCAGCTTACAACCCGCGACCATGCAACCCCTTCTGCGACATCTGCGGTGCGATAGAAACCGTAGGGCATCTCTTCTTTCACTGCCCGCCAGCACAGCGTGTTTGGCACAGACTGGCTGAGGTGCTTGCGATCCCAGCGCTCACATTCCCCGAAATAGTCTTTCTACAGTTTCCTCCCCCAGTAACCAAAAACAAGAAACACCTGATTTTCCTAATAAATGTGATTAAGCACCACATTTGGAAAACCAGGAAAAAACACCTTCTTAACGAGGGGGATCGCATCTATCTCCGTGTTAAGAACTGCCTCTCAGCCTACCTCCGCCGCTTTCTGGAGCAGGAAAGGTACTTACGGGGAGAAGAGCGGTTCCTGAGGAGATGGTGTGATCCACCAACCATCTGCCAGATCATACAGGGGGGAATCCGGTTGTGTCTGCACCTATAACACCTTCAAGTTGTAGGTGTTGACGCTATCTCGATCTTCCTTCCTGATCAGCGTTTAACCCACAGGTAGGTCTAGTCCTTTCACAGTTGAAAGTTTTTCTGTCCCCAGGTTGGGGTTGACCTGAACAAACCCGGACTGCGAAGGCCAACATCGAGGTGGTCCCAAGCCCTTTTCAGGGCGGGGTCTTCCGTGCCAGGTCATCTCCCTTCTTTTCCTGGTTATACTGTTCTGGGTTTGCTCGGCAAACTCATTCCTCTATAGAATTGTCTTCCACATAGTCTTTAGATTTATTTACACTTGTTAAATTTGCTTAGTCTCTCCTTTTTTTTTTCCTTTTTAAAAGTGAAAAATCAACGACCGTTTTAGAAGCACCCCTGGGGGGTCAACAGCTAAAACAGGTCAGCTGAGGCCTCTTTCATCTACCCTACTACTATGCACTCTGTCTTTATTTCCTCTCCTACTATCTGCTGAATCTCAGCCTATCTTACTCCACAGGCCAATGATGAGATACGTTGAACTCACAAATTATTATTATTATTCTAACTGAGGCTTACTGCGAGGCGGTGCAGCTCCTTGTGGGTTGCATTACTCGGGCCGGGCTCGCCCCCCCTGTTCAAAATTCCAAATTTGTTTGTATGAAAGTGTAAACATATGTGTATAAGTATAAAGTATATGTGTGTGTATAAGTGTATATGTGTGCAAGAGTCTTCTCCCACTTGTTTTTTCCCCACTTTCCGCGGACAGACATCTGAAGAGGTGACTGACCGGGGCAAGCTGAAAAAGAACGGATGGAGGGAGGAATTGTCAGAGATCGGCTTGGTTTCGTACTATTGAGTATGGCCAAGTAGATCGACTGAGGCCCCTTTATCTCCCTACTACTGTCATCTCTACCTTTCTTGCTCCTCTCTTACTATCAAGCTGACACTCAGCACAACTTTAAATTTCTCTAAAGAGGTCGATGATGAGAGATATGAACTCCCATTCTATCTAACTGAGGCTCGGCTATTGCTGTTACTCTCCTGCCATGATCAGAGCTTTAATAGCTCAATAACACCTTATCCCTACATTGTCCTCTACAGATAACGGGGAAGATAAAAAGCATTCTTGCTTCGCCCCTTTAAGCCAGTCCTTATAAGGAATAAGGCGCAAGCATTGAGGTTGAACAATCGACCGTGAGATGAGATATGGTGATTGATTTTATATGAGATGCCCATATAGGGTAACGGATGGCAATGCTGAACCAATGAAGTTTAACTGAGGTTCGGCTGTTACTGTTATCCTAGGTTAATGAGTTCGCTCTCTTAGGTTTTGCCCTAAGGGAGCACTTTGAGTCTCCGGGGAAAGTGTTCTCCGGCACGGCCCGCTGAGGGGTACTTGCCGGTGAATTATTTTCCTCGGAATATGAGCGGTTCTGCTCAGTGGTCGGGGAGCCCGTCACTGAGTGGAACCAACGCTGAGATTAAGACGGTCTTTCGCCCACTATGGAGTGGCCTAGAGATCGTTCGTATTTTTGAGATTTCACCTTTACTTACATAGTCGGTGATTGGTTCATTAATGTCCTTGGGGGTAAGTTCTAACTGAGGCTCGGCTATTGCTGTTACCCTCCTGCCATGATCAGAGCTTTAATAGTTCAATAACACCTTATCCCTACACTGTCCTCTACAGATAACGGGGAAGATGAAAAGCATTCTTGCTTCGCCCCTTTAAGCCTATCCTTATAAGGATTAAAGTAACTTTCATCAAGATTGAGCCTCTCAGAAAAAAGGCTTCAGCTGGTCAATGCCATCGCTACCAAAAGTATGGACATGCAGAAAAGCTATGCAAAGCAGAATTCAAATGTGTCAAATGCGGCAACAACCACCCTTCACAGACTTGCGTCAAGCCACGAACCACACCTGCTAAGTGTGCAAACTCTGGCAGCCCACACCCAGCAAATTACAAGGGATGCTCACTTTATCCACTCAATCTGCAGAAAACTAGAGAGGTTCTACCCCTGCCCAATCAGAAGAGAATTACACCAGAAAGCAAAACGCGGGTTGTTACTCCTGAAAAGTCATATGCTTCTGCCGTCTATACTAATAATAAACCAGCATCTTGCAACCAAGCCACTGCAACAATCCTAGCTGCCACACTAGGAGAGATGTTGACAACCTTTAGCAAAACAAATCCCAGTCAGGCTGACACCAATAAATTCCTCAAAAGCACACAATTCATCTTTTCTATGATTAATGGATAACATGGTCAATTTAAATAATTCACTACAGATTGCTTATTGGAATGCTAACGGGCTAAAAAACAACCTCCTAGAACTAAAAGAATTTACTGAAAGATACAAGATAGACATCCTTCTGGTCAATGAGACGCACCTTAGACCTTGTGACAACCCCAAAATAAAGTACTACACACTACTAAGATCAGATAGATTTAATGCCAGAGGGGGCGGAACTGCTATATTTGTTAAAAATAGCATTAGATACAATGAGATCAAGAAATCAGCAACCATAAACATGTAAGAAACAGGAATTGAAATACAAACAAAAAACACAGGCAGTTTAAAACTATATTCAGTCTACAACCCTCCTGGCAAATCACTTCTAGCCTCAGACCTCTCCCAACTCCTTGACACAAACGAAGCAACAATAGTGGCAGGAGATCTAAACGCAAAACACCCTGCATGGAATAGTAGAAACACCAACAACAACGGGAAGAGCCTACACAAATTTGCTATGTCAAGAAACATCACCATAGCAGGTCCTGTCGAACCAACTCACTATGGACCAATGGGCAGGCCTGATGTGCTAGATATCGCCATTTTCAGAAACACCCCATATCATTTCAAGTTGCAAGTTATTAATGATCTTAGCTCCGACCACAATCCAGTTCTGCTTAGCCTTGGCGGAGAAGCAGTAACCATCCCCGAACAATGCTACATAAACCTCAAGAAGCTCAACTTAATTCTCAGTAACACCACAGGCCCTGTTCCAACTATCTCCTCACCCAAAGAAGTAGACTTAGCGATCAATAAACTAGAAAGAACAATCCAATCTGGCCTTACAACAGCCTCCAACGTCACCGTTCCAACCCAAACTAACCTGCTCCCTGAAGAGATCCTAAAACTTATCCGAAGCAAAAACAAAATTAGGCGACGGTACCATTCAACACTATCACCCCAGGATAAAAAAGAGCTTAACAGAGCAATAAACCTAGTCCGATATGCAATCAAAGACCATAAAAATCAGCAATGGGAGAGAAAACTAAGCTCCTTAAGCATTGAAGATAACTCGCTATGGAAGATGACTAAAGCCCTTCGCAGCGATCACCTCAACATAAAACCAATACATGGAGAAAAAGGTATAGTCTACCGAGACGATGAAAAAGCTGAAGATTTTGCAGACTCATTGGAGCTGCAATTTCAACCAAACTACACTCATGCGGACTTACGCTTCATTGAAAAAACCCACAAGCAAGTACGCTATGCACTGTCGTCCCGCCACCCGTGACAACTCAAACTACACTACACCAAATGAAATACACCAAATTATCAAGAACCTCAATAACAGAAAAGCACCAGGTCCTGATCAGATTTCAAACAAAATTATTAAAGCACTTCCTCATAAAACAGTAATGCTTCTTGTGGCAATCATTAATGCTATGCTAAGACTCAATTATTTTCCCACTCGATGGAAGCAAGCAGATGTAATCCTTATACACAAACCAGGGAAAGCACCCCAGTTCCCCCAGAATTACAGACCTATCAGCCTCCTGTCGAGCCTGGGGAAAATAGCAGAAAAAGTAATTCTTAAACGCCTCCAAACTGAAACAGAGAATCTAGGTGTAATCCCAAAAGAACAATTTGAATTTAAAACTGGACATTGTACAACCCAACAAATCCACAGACTCATAGAATACATCACTATTGGATACAACTGGAGACAGCATACAGGTGCAATCTTCCTAGATGTGGCAAAGGCATTCGATAAAGTGTGGCACAAAGGCCTCATCCACAAACTAATTACTGCAAAATACTCACTAAACCTCATTCAAATCATAGACTCTTACCTAAAAGACCGAAAATTTCAAGTGAAACTTCGTGGACTCAGATCAACTACAAGAATAATCACAGCAGGTGTCCCACAAGGCTCACTGTTATCACCACTACTCTTTAACATTTTTATCTCTGATGTCCTAAGTACGACATCAACCATCATGTCATTTTATATGGACGACATGGCAATACTCACCAGATCGCTCAAACCATACCTGGCCACCCAAAGATTACAGACTGCAGCTAATAATCTTGAAAAATGGTTTCGATTATGGAGCATAGATGTTAATGCAGATAAAACTACGGCCATACTATTTACAGGGAAGAAAACAGACCATCATGGAACAATCACGATGTTCAACACTGTTATCCCAAGGCAAACAGAAGTAAAATACCTGGGAATCATACTAGATAACCGTCTCAGTTTCAACTCCCACATCTCTCATGCTTGCAATAAAGCAAATTCAACAATAGCTCAGCTCTACCCTCTACTCAACCGCAGAAGCAAAGTCAGTCCAGAAAACAAATTAAGAATATACAAAACAATCATCAGACCTATACTGTCTTATGGTTCCCCGGCGTGGAGTCACACCTCTCCTAGCAACATCAAACGATTGCAATTAATCCAAACCAAATGCCTCCGAATGATCTTTGATGCCCCATGGTTTGTAAGAAACACAATTCTCCATCAAGATGGAAACCTGCAAGACATACCTACATTTCTCCTCCAGATAGCAACCAAGTACTTTACTCAAGCATCACTCCATCCCAACCTACTCATTCGTGAGTCATCCAACTATGATGAAAATGACAGATGGAAACATAAACGCCCAAAGGCGGCCCTGATCACAGATTGAAACCTTTCAACACAGCCCTAATAAGGGCGAGCCAAGTGCTCAAAAATTTCTCCATTAAAAAGAGAATTTCAGAGCGATGTAGGGAGTAAAGTCCACGGAACTGACATCCATCAAGCCACAGAAGATAAAAGATAAAAGATTAAAGTAACTTGGTGGAGATCTTGAGCATGCAGTCCTTTTTAGGACTTCCAGGGTAACAAATGGCAATGCTGTAGCCAATGAAGTTTTAACTGAGGCTCGGCTATGTTACCCAGTTATGTTACTCGGCTATGTTACCAGTTACCCAGCCATGACTAGAGCTTTTTAGCTCAACAACACTCCATCCACACAGATTTTCTTCATTCAGATGACGGGATAAAGAGTCAAGGACTCAGTCCATCGCCCAGTTCTTTTAAGAACTTAAAGTAACTTCACTCCGGGGAAGGTCTAAAAATGTCCAATCAAGAATGGCTAATATAATATTCTTTTCTTTACTTTAAAGAGCTGAATTTTATGTTTGAGGTGGCGTTCGTAGCTCTAAAGGAAACTGTTTTTCTCCATCAGCCTCTGTATTTGCGATATATATATAAATATATAACTGTATATATATATATATATATATATATATATATATATATATATATACATATATATATATATATATATATATATATATACATATATATATATAACTGTATATATATATATATATATATATATATATATATATATATATATATATATATATATAACTGTATATATAGATATATATACAGTTATATATATATATATATATATATATATATATATATATACAGTTATATATATATATATATATATATATACAGTTATATATATATATATATATATATATAACTGTGTATATATATATATATATATATATATATATATATATATATATATAACTGTATATATATATATATATATATATATATATATATATATATAACTGTATATATATATATATATATATATATATATATATATATATATATATATATATATATATATATATAACTGTATATATATATATATATATATATATATATATATATATATATATATATACAGTTATATATATATATATATATACACAATTATATATATATATATATATATATATATAACTGTATATATATATATATATATATATATATATATATATACAGTTATATATATATATATACACACAGTTATATATATATATATACAGGGTGTTCGGGATAAATTTGACAGTTTCGTAAGGAAAAAGAAAATCTTCTTTGTATCTATTAAATTTAATGAATTGACAAAAAAACATTACAGGCAGAGTTAATTACAATACTATCAACAAGATTTACTCAAAATAACCACCATTAGCATCGATCACAGCTTCAATTCTGCTTCGGAACCTCGAACAAGCTGATGCTACAGTCTCCCTGGGAAGGGCCGCAAAAACTGTTTTAATTTTATCCATTAACTGGGCTTTTGTATTACTGGAAGTGCGATTGGTGTCTTTTTCAACTGCGCCCCATACAAAATAATCCATGGGGTTAAGGTCTGGGGAGTTTGGAGGCCAAACATTTGGACTGGTGAAGTCGTAGAAATTTTCAGACAACCATTTTTGACTTTTCCCAGAGGTGTGGCAAGGGGCCGAATCCTGCTGCCATACATACGGCCTACCATTGGCTACCCTTGTTATCCAGGGCTTGACTACAGTTAGCAACTCCACGAACAAAGCCCGAATTCCAATGCCAGGGTTCTTCAACACCTGTTCCTGCAGATTTGCGAGGAATTCTGCTGTACGAACGCAATCAGATCGTCTGCTAGGGATCTTTCTTCTTGCTACATCCTCGTAGTCACCATTGCAAGTCTCTAGTTCATGCCTGATTGTTTTTACTGTATTCAGGGAGCATTGGGCAGCAGTCGTAATATCCTTATTTTGATGGCGGGCACGAATCATCATGATACAAGTTATTCTCTTCCATGATTCAGGTGGGTTCCAGCTATCCATCCTTTCTGACATCTTGTATATGAATGAAGAAGGGTCCAAACTTTTAAATGAAGAGAAGTGTGTGTTAATACATGTAACTTACGGAAAAATATAATTAATTATAAATATGTCAAATTTATCCCGAACACCCTGTATATATAACTGTATATATATATATATATATACATACAGTTATATATATATATATATACATACAGTTATATATATATATATATATATATGTTATATATATATGTTATATGTTAAAGATACCAAGCAATTTTAAACCTGGTTTTACTCCATTTCCCAAGTAAGCAAACAGACTAAAAGTCAAGTTTGCGCCTGCAATTGATGCAAGTCTAACTGATCCCACAGGTAGTGCAGGAGCAGGGCAACTCGTGGCAAAGGTGGAACAAGCTCCGATCACTAATCTTAATATTTACCCTTAATGCCAAAACACATCTCCAAGAATGGGATGTATGATGTTTTGTATAATCTTAATATTTACCCTTATTTACCCTTAATGCCAAAACACATCTCCAAGAATGGGATGTATGATGTTTTGTATTAAAGGCAAGGGGCCACTACCCAGACCGGTTTCGACCTTTATTGAGGTCTCGTCAGTGGGAGCTAGGCTAAAAATACCAAGATTTAGTAATACAGAGCTTGTAAGTATTTCGCCAAAACAAGTTACCATAAGGTGTTTTAACCTTATTAAATAAAAATCTCTGGAGGAGATATAAATGTAGAAAGTATTTTTACCTTGGGTATAAATATGATGTTTTGTATTAAAGGCAAGGGGCCACTACCCAGACCGGTTTCGACCTTTATTGAGGTCTCGTCAGTGGGAGCTAGGCTAAAAATACCAAGATTTAGTAATACAGAGCTTGTAAGTATTTCGCCAAAACAAGTTACCATAAGGTGTTTTAACCTTATTAAATAAAAATCTCTGGAGGAGATATAAATGTAGAAAGTATTTTTACCTTGGGTATAAATATGTTAAAGATACCAAGCAATTTTAAACCTGGTTTTACTCCATTTCCCAAGTAAGCAAACAGACTAAAAGTCAAGTTTGCGCCTGCAATTGATGCAAGTCTAACTGATCCCACAGGTAGTGCAGGACCAGGGAACTCGTTGCAAAGGTGGAACAAGAACCGATCACTAATCTTAATATTTATTTACCCTTAATGCCAAAACACATCTCCAAAAAGGGGATGTATGACGTTTTGTATTAAAGGCAAGGGGCCACTACCCAGACCGGTTTCGACCATTATTGTGGTCTCGTCAGTGGGAGCTAGGCTAGAAATACCAAGATTTAGTAATACAGAGCTTGTAATAAGTATTTCACCAAAACGAGTTACCATAAGGTGTTTTAACCTTATTAAATAAAAATCTCTGGAGGAGATATATAAATGTAGAAAGTATTTTTACCTTGGGTATAAATATGTTAAAGATACCAAGCAATTTTAAACCTCGTTTTACTCCATTTCCCAAGTAAGCAAACAGACTAAAAGTCAAGTTTGCGCCTGTAATTGATGCAAGTCTAACTGATCGGAGCTTGTTCCACCTTTGCCACGAGTTGCCCTGGTCCTGCACTACCTGTGGGATCAGTTAGACTTGCATCAATTGCAGGCGCAAACTTGACTTTTAGTCTGTTTGCTTACTTGGGAAATGGAGTAAAACCAGGTTTAAAATTGCTTGGTATCTTTAACATATATATATATATATATTTATTACTGTATATATATATATATATATATTTATTACTGTATATATATATATATATATATTTATTACTGTATATATATATATATATATATTTATTACTGTATATATATATTTATTACTGTATATATATATATTTATTACTGTATATATATATATATATATATTTATTACTGTATATATATATATATATATATTTATTACTGTATATATATATATATATATATTTATTACTGTATATATATATATATATATATATATATATATATATATATATATATTTATTACTGTATATATATATATATATATATATATATATTTATTACTGTATATATATATATATATATATATATTTATTACTGTATATATATATATATATATATATATATATATATATATATTTATTACTGTATATATATATTTATTACTGTAGTTTCAATTCGTGTATGAAAGACATTGACAATAATTCTGTATTTTTTGTTTTCCTACATCACCTCAAACATAAAATTCAGCTCTTTAAAGTATTAAAGTGATAATAATAAATTCCTTTGATAGACAAAAGACGGTTTTCGTTGTACTTTGATTCTAATAGTTGCTACGACGAGGGCGGGATGAGAAGTTCTGGTAAATACCTAGAACAAAAATGATATTAAAGCACAAGAGTTATGAAGTTAACTACGTTCTTATATCTTCGTATGTTCTTTCTTATAGTTATATCAGGTGCTTTAATAACATTTTGGTTCTAGGTGTTTATCAGAACTTCTCGTCACTCCCCTCGTAAATCCACTTTTGAATCGAGGTTTCTCCTGCCGCATGCCTTTTTCCCGACTATCCTACGGAATCCAGACATGTTCTTATTTATAATGTTACAATATACACAGTTGTTTTGCGTTTCAAATTTTTTTAATTTTCTTGTTAATTAGGACAATACTTCTGTTGGACAGTCCAGAAAGGTTCTCGGCTGTTAAATGCGTGAGTGGAAACAAAAAATACATTTCAATAATGCCGTCAAGCTTGGCTTTACTGCATTAATTCAAACAAAACAACCGATAAAATAATTCAAGAAGAATCTTATGTTGAAGGGAGTGAAAGATTTGACTATAGTTAAAATATTAATAATAAATCAATGCATTAAAGATATCGTTAGCCGAAATAAAAGCGAGTTAAAAAAAGGTGTTTATTCGATATCACAGTCAATCAGTACGCACCACTTAGACGATTCTACATTACAATGGCATAGCATTGGAGGAAAAAGAAGTCGGGATTCAATCTACAAATGAGGGATAACAAAAAAAAAAAAAAAACAATTCGGAGGGGGATTATATATCACCTATTTTTTTTTTTTCTCTTTTTTTTAAGAGAGAGCCTATTACAGTTGGTGGCATCCTTGCTACTATCATGGAACAGTGAATTAGTGAGGGGTTTATGTTGTGAAGAATAAAAAATATTTGACAAGTAGCCGCTTCTAAATTGTAGAAAGTTTCTTCCTTTATCTGATGATAAAGGAAGAAACGTCAAGATAGGTTGGATATTGTTGCAGTAGCTTCAGTTCTACAAATTGAATTTACAACAAAGCTTTTATAATCTTTGATGACAAAGGCTAGTTAGCTGAAAATTAAGTTAGTCGTACAGATATTCTCCTGCAACAACTCATTTGATATTTAAAATCTCGGCTGTAGTGCGCCATGAGATGGTAATATGCAAATGACTTAACATTCCAAGCCAGTCTTATAGGGAAGAGGTTTTCTCTCCTACAAGCTCAGGTTTTTATTTCGAAAAACAAGCAAATCAGGCAGAAAAAGCAAATGTAATTAATAAAACACAACACAACGCTCCTAGTGCTTTTGTGCTCGCAATTCAAAACAACTCAATAGACCCCCCCCCCAAATCGTTACATTTCTAGAAGTGAAACGACCGATGAATGTCTCGTTTAAAAAAAGTGCTCATCCAATAACTCAATTCTTTAAAAATTTGAGTTCAATTAAACCAGAGAGGGCGAAATAATGACTTATCTGAATTTCGAATATCAGGGCTACAACAGACTGGCAATGTTGTAGAAAACTGTCACAGAGCAACAAGTTTCATTTCTTTCAAGATGTTTTGCTGAACAGGACACAGAATACTAACTGGGCAACACAAATAACTACAGAGATTGATTTCTGATTTCGTCTTGTGCAAAATAACACGCGTAATCTATTTCAACAAGAGGGTAGAAAGGAATGTCCCTTCAAGATAAGTACGGGGTATACTGAGTGAATTTCAGACAATTATTCACGACTCACCAGTTAAAAACTAAAAGTATTTATTTTAAATAAGTGTAGTTACATAAAAACCGCTAAAATCATATAAACACAAATATAAAATGCTAAGTACTGTAGGCTAGCCACCGTGCTGTTGTTGGAATCTCGTTACAAATCTGTTGCAAGCGAACGTTGTTCGAATGCGGATAATGAAATACCAACGAGTCTGAAGGGGAAAAAAAATTCAATCTCAGATCTCTACGAGGAGCCCAAAATCCCGGGCTGGAAAAATTCTAGCAGATCAATTTTGTAGTGAGTTGAAGTGTGTCCGAAATTCCTCCATGGACACTTCTACGTAATTCACCTGCATTCTGTTCCACGTGATCTGCACCACACACTCGTATTGAACACCTTCTTGGGTGAATTTGACCAGCATGAACATCTTCCCAGATGGATTTACACCCGGACTAGGATAGTGAACCAGTCGCTGATGGCTTTTAACTCTCAAGCTGCTATTGTTATTAAAAGCGCAGAGATAACAGTAATAATGCATGGTAGCAGTGTCATGTCCCGCAGCTCTTCGCATTGCTTCCTGAAAAAGAGGACTTTCCTGACTTGGACGTCTTCTCCACCACCACCTCGGATAACTGATACCTTCTGCCATCTTAAAAGTCTGGCCTTCACAGTTGACATTACAAAGGAAATGCAACACTTCCAGTTCCATATTTCCATTTTATTAGTTTAAAAAAGAGCAGTATAGCACCCCCTACATAATCCTTACTGTAAAATCTACGTTTTTTGCTCTTTGCCAAAAAATTCAGCAGATAGGCATTTACCGTAATATCAACTCATGTAAAATTATCCAGCGTCCATATGTTTTTTTTTTGTTTGTTTTTTGTCAGAATTGTTTTTTTAGTATATTATTGTACTAGTCTTTCTTCTGCTTATTATTATTTGGAAATCTTACGCTGATCTCCATCCACTCCTCAAACACTAACTCCACACCCATTTTATCGCGTGTATTCTCAGATTTTGTTTCCTTTTAAACGCCAACCCCGTATAAGACCAACTGAAAATTATCGCCATGTGTTGCTTAGTGCTCCTCGTGAAGACGACGTTGGAACCGAGGTTTTCTCCTATTAAAGATGTATGCTGCTTCGTCATTTCCATGAGGATGCTAATGAGAAAATAAGACCCAGACCTTAGAGTTTAAAAAAATCTGACAAAAAATTACAGATTCAAAAAATAAACTGCGTGGCGAGGCTCTTTGGTAATATTAAAAAAACTCAGCTTTATCTGAAGAAGTTAAAGAAAAGTCTAGAAAAAATAAGAAATCATATAAAAAGTTCCAGAGAATTGAATCAGTATATGCTCTCACTGAATTGCATTTTTTATCCATAGGAAAGCTAAGTTATATTTAAAAATGGCAGACATCACGGGAATGATTTAAATACCTGTTTAAAATTTTTTCATAAACAATGCTTAAAACTGGCTGTCTCATAGAAACATTTGAGGAGACAACGTTTAAACTACATGTAAAGTTTTCACCTCAATATTGATGTGGTACTTTGGATAAGTGCCAGTGAAAGCCGTGGAGAAGCTCAAAATTTGTTTTGATTTTTTCATGGGTATTTGGTTGTTCAGTTGGGTTCCCGATCTTTCAATAGATATGGATGGTTCGTATCTAGGATTTTCTCTATGAGAACTTTTATATATCAGTGACCTAACTCCAAAATACATTTTTATCTTTTCTTCCCTATCCTGTTCGTTTCAATAGTCTTTAAGGGTGAAGGAACACTGAGTTAATAATGAACAATAAAGGAAGTAAGGGGAAAAATCCAGGGTGAAAAATAAAGTGTACATCATTACTAACTTCGTTCAGACAGTTTTACTACAAATTAATTTGTTTGATTTGTTTTCTGTCAAGACTCAAATATTATCAGATTTCAGAGGGCACTTCTCCAGGCAGTCTTTTGAGGAATGCGAAAAACCGACCAGAGCTTTTGACCTTATGTCCAGTCTCACCTTTTCGTGGTTCACCCTAAAAGCTGTTGTCTACGTGGATACTGAACGAACGAGGATGGACTAGTCATTTGAGATTTAGCGGACCAAACTCTATTCTTATTGGTTTAAATCAAAATAACATGATTGTTTTAAAGTTTTCAGCGACAAATTTTAAATAATCGTGTTTTCATTAAACGTATCTAAAATAGACATCATAAGGATGTCAATGCTTGTTAACTGAAACACAAATCGAAGGGAATAACAGAAGAAGCGTTGTAAGAAGTATTCAAAAAACTGACGTTAATGAACACTGAAAGGAGTGCATGATTGTTAAAGAAAATGGATTTATCATAGATTTAAACGAACTGTTTTCTTGTATTTATTCAATAACTTGTATGACTTCTTAGTCTCTTTTGGCTCTAATGTTGTCAATGAAATATCGAAAGTTAAATCTAAACTTGAATTACGAGTCAGTTTGTGTTATTTCCTTCGTAGGTTAAGGAAGTTCCCATAGCGAAGACAATTTCTTAACTCGACATTAAAGTACTTTGGTATTGATCTTTCTACCTTTCATGTAATATCGTAAGTTTTTTTGTTTGTTTTTCAATTATGTTTTGTTAATCCATTATTTCATTCTAACTTTGATGACGAAGGAGATCATTATCACAGGAAGAAGCCTTCCGTATCTTCCTAATCTGTACAATCTCCGGAAAGGTCGAATCATGGTCAATAGGCGTGTTGACCATGACTCGACATGATTTTAATCCAAAAATGGATTAAAGAAGTTTTTTAATAAAGCCAGCTAAAAGCTGTTCTCTCCTAGGAAGGATGTTCGAGTTCGCTCAAAATCTCCCTGACGCATTGCAATACGTTTATGATGTCCAAAAGCGACACCTGTTGATTAATAAATGAGCTTTGTGTTCGGTAAACTTATTTTTTGCCATGAAAGTTTGGTGGAAGTTGATAGAAAGGATGATTCTAGCTCATTATGCATTGTGCTGGTACTGTTGCGTTTTACCACATTGAGCGATGATGATACTACAAAAACACTGCTAAGTATAAATTAGAATTTTGATTTACCGTCCTGTAATTATAATGAGAGCATACAACATAATGAATTCATAAAAATGGATTAAAGCAGTTTTTTAACGAACCCAGCTAAATGCAAATAATGATTCTTATATAAATTAGAGTATCTTTCTTATCTGAATATTACTAAATTCTATTAGACAAAAATTCAGTCATGACGTGCCATAGTAGAACTTTAGTCCTTATCCTTATAAGGACTGGCTTAAAGTGGCGAAGCAAGAATGCTTTTCATCTTCCCCGTTATCTGTAGAGGACAGTGTATGGATAAGGTGTTATTGAGCAATCAAAGCTCTGAACATGGCAGGAGGGTAACAGCAATAGCTGTTACCCTCCTACGAGGAAGTTCTAACGAGCCTCAGTTAGAACTTCATTGGCTACAGCATTGCCATCCATTACCCTCCAAGGGTACTGGATTGAATGAATCAATCACCGACTGTGTAAGTAAAGGTGATATCTCAACAATACGGACGATCTCTAGGCTACTCCATAGTGGGCGAAAGACCGTCCTAATCTCAGCGTTGGTTCCACTCAGTGACGGGCTCCCCGACCACCGAGCAGAACCGCTCAAATTCCGAGGAAAATAATTCACCGACAAAGCCCCTCAGCGGGCCGTGCCGGAGAACACCTTCCCCTGAGACTCAAAGTGCTCCCTTAAGGCAAAAACCCTAAGAGAGCGAACTCAAAAACTCATCGCCCAAGGGGTAACAGTAACAGCCGAACCTCAGTTAAACTTCATTGGTACATCATTGCATTGCCATCCATTACCTCCCAGGGCATTAATGAATCAATCACCGCATCTCACGATCGATTGATCCAATCGAATTCAGTAAAACGTTTTGCTTAAAATCTAAAACAAAATATAGGGTGATAAATTATAGTGTAAGGTGTATTAAGCAAATTCTAATTATCTTTAAAAATATTTTTAAAATAAAATTGATTGATTAAAATTTTTAAAATAATTTCTAATAGCATAAGATTCTATAGGAATATTGGTATGTAACCAAAGAACAAAACAAAATATATATGTGCGTATAAGGCCTTTGTTAAAACAGTAAAATCTGTCGTTTTCATTACAGCACTGGTTTTAGATTGACGGAGATTCGAAATCAGCTAAGGTTCTGACAAACCCATTCTCTCAGTATCTGATTTCTAATAATAAAATTAAAACCAATAATTGATATATCAAATTTATTAAATCCGATTAGATTCATAGAAAATGTGCTTCAATCAAGTAGACCCTACAAATTCTCCATAAATAATGGCGTTTTCCTGGTTGAAGCGTCTTTATTGCGTTTAAAATGCAACAGGAAAAATAAAATAAAGAAAATTATTATTATTATTATTATTGTTTATCTAAAGACATACTATGAACAAGAAACACGCACCCAAAACATATTATATATTCGTTCAGGCTTCCAGTTCAGCGACGCATCAATACATTCCAAGTTATTTTGTGTGTGTGTGTGTGTGTGTGTGTGTGTGTGTGTGTGTGTGTGTGTGTGTGTGCGTGCGTGCGTGCGTGCGAATTTCTCAATCATAGATTTCGTAGCTTCCCAACACAGCAAAAAAAAAACCAATAAATAATAACCAACTGATGTCATCCTCAGATAAGCTTCGAGGATGAAAGCAGAGAAATTAGTTCTCATCCAAGATGTATCATATGTAACCAAATGCATGTAATGTACGTATCGCATGTAAACCAAAGTATGTAATGTATGTATTATATGTAAACAAATGTAAGTAATGTATCATATGTAATGTAATAACTGTAACAAAAGTATGCAATATAGAGTGATTATATCCATTAATATTGAATATATAGAGTGTAAAATTGCAAAGAAACATTTGTAATAATCATCATTATGAATATTACAATAATATACGTTGTAAACAGTTATTGTTGTTATTATTATTTTTAAAAAAAATTATGTACGAGAAAGTATTTGTTATGCACAATTGTCTTCATACAATGTACGTAATTTATGTGAGAAATAATTTAAAAAAATTAAGAGAGACCTACAGGGAGTCAGAAACTCATTGAGGGAGGTCACATACTACACAAACACACCAGCTATCATACTTATTCTTGAATTCATTCACACTGCTTGCACTCATAACATCCAATGGCAATCCATTCCAATCACGCACCAGCCTCTGAGGGGAAAATCTAGCTCTCACACATCCTTCTTGGTGGCCTTCATTCTCACTCTTCCAAGGATGCTCTCTTGTCCTTTTCCCAGCCTCAATAAATTGAAAAATCCCATCAATTTAAATTCTGTATGACGTTTCAGAAGTTTGTAAGCTGCAATCATATCAACCCTCTTTCTCCTGGTTGCTAGTGTCTGCAGTCTACAAATTCTCGTCTTCATAATCAGTATTCCACAATCCTGATATCATTTTTAACACTCGCCTTTGTACTCTTTCCAATATATCAGAATCACATCGGAAACCAGGAGACTAGACCTGTGCACAATAGTTCAAGTGAGGTCTTATCAAGGTCTTCTAAAGAGGCAAAATAACCTATTTATCTTTACATGTGAACATTCGTTTCAGAATTGCAATTATCTTTTGAGTTGTATTAGCAATCTTTGCTAGATGGTCCCTGAACTACAACTTGCTATCTAATAACACTCCAAGATCTCAAGCCTGATCAGTTCCTTCTAGACGAATCCCACCAATATAATACGATACTGGATATCTAATCACGCCGAAGTGAGTGACTTTACATTTACTCTCATTGAACTGACACCAATTTTCCAATGCCCACAATTTCAGCCTATTCAAACAATTCTTCAAGTTCTGCATATCAGCATTCCAGATTATCCTACCTATATTTGCATCATCAGCAAATAGATGTATGCCGCTTGTCAAATCCTTCCCAATATCATTAATGTGCATATTGAATAACAGTGGACCAAGCACTGAACTTTGTGGTACACCACTTGTTGTTATTATTATTATTATTATTATTATTATTATTATTAATATTTGTACTGGTTATGGGCAGTGCTACCCTTACATCACGTCCAGACATCTCGTCCAGACTTGATATAGGCTTAAGCCTTTACAAGTGTTTTACCCTTTGCATGTTCCAGTTATCATTGTAGTCATTCTATGGTGGCAACGCCATGCCACCAGTGTGCCCTGTAGGGGCTTCAAGAAAAGAACTTTAATATCCTTTTGCGTAAGCCCAAGCTGTTAAGTCCTAATAGCTATCTGCGCTCCATACGTCATGTAAAGTGTGGTGGAGCTGGTAAACCTCGGAGTTGACCATGCTCCTCTCGTATCTTACTAACTAAATCTTGGTTATTCGTGTAATCGTTTACCTTATTATTATGGCTATACGCTAGTGGGCGCTCTGTTCCCACTACCTGGGCATCAACTACCCAAACGTCACCATCTCTTTTAATCACTAAGTTTGGCTTACGCAAACCCTCGGAGGTCCTATAATGTGATTCCACAGTGGTCTCCCTACCTTTGTTCTTAAAGCGGTTGTTCAGAATGGAGACCACGGTGTCATGCCTCCTCACGCGGACCCAATGGGTGCGGGAGCAACACTGTGCTATATGAGATAATGTCTCACTGTAGTGACAGCCAGCCCTACAGTTGGAGTCATCACTACCCCACCGAGCTGTGCGCGTTCGAGTGGACAGGGCATTGATCCTCGTCGATAAGGTCAATATACTCGAACCCAGGGAGGAGTCTGGTGCCATCCCTTACTCAATCATGCTAGGGAGGCACGAGATATGACTCTTTTAATTTTAAAGGAGCACCATCTATAGAACACTGCAACAGAGATGTCCATCTCTTGTGTTCTGCAGGTGCTGACTCGATTAAAGTACCTTGATGAAGGGACCAGCCTTTAGTCCGCCTAAAGTTTTCTTGTATTAATGGGCTATAGAAAACCTCTCTGCAGATAAGGGAAGAAGATAGTTCTAATTTCGCGATTCTGGACAGGAGCAGGCGTGGGATCACCCATCTTAGTGATGGAACCCCGAGCCCGTCGTCCTTTACCGTCGCGTGGAAATATGTAGTGGGGTGTCAGGCGGCAGTCGGAGCCATGAACTCATAATCTGAACAGATAGCATATTCTGAATCAATCTCATAATCTGAGTAGACTGAACAGATAGCCCTGTCCATTCGGGACAGTACCGAGATATTTGTCCTAACAAGCACCAACTTGTGGTAAAGGCGAGGTAGGAGATAGTGTGAAAGGAGAAACAGTGTTTGCTGGGGGCTTGAGAGGAGCTTTCTTCAAAGAAGCAGTCCCAGCTTCTAGGATAGAAGGGAAAGAAGACCTTCCCTTTGGCGTGAACATGATACCGAGGAATCTCCACTCTTTCAGGACGGTCAAAGCATGCAAGTAATCCCATGTTGTTCATTGCGAAGTAGAGATTCACAATAAAGCCATTTCTGAATGTGGATCATAACTAATTTTTCCAAAATCTTCACCATCAATCCTGATATACTGATTGGTCGATAGCTAGACATCGATCTTTGCACCACCCTTGTATAATGGAATTATTATACATTCCTTCGGAATTTACCCTGTTCTGAGACTCATTAAACTCTTCTGCATCTGTAACCCTCACGCCATCTGAATTTAGAAGAGTTATTCTTTCATACCGATTATTCCTTTTACTTGCTGCATATCGATTCTTTTGGGTTGTCGTTAGCACGCAGAGCCAGTTTCTTTTCACACAGAGACTTTGCTTTCCGTACAACGGTTGTGATTATTCTAGCCTACTGCTTATAACGGTCATAAAGAACATCATCCTTATGCAAACGGTATTCCTTCTACATCTTCCATTTCTTACGAATCTCTTGCTTAATAAGATTACACATCCATTTTACTCCTACTCTATTTATTCTTCGAACTCTGGGGACACATTCTGATATCGCATCATTTAAGTATTGTTTCAGTGCTTCCCATGCACTGTCGATATTCTTTCCATCCAGCAACCGATCCCATTCCATTGAACTCAGTATACTCCTTAGTTGGTCATAATTTCCTGCTTTGTAGGTCACCATGTAACCTTTTCTGAATGGAATATTCATAAACTTATTCACTTCCCAAGTGAGTACAGCATGATCACTGTCACCAACCGGAGGCAGAATTGTCACATCTTTAATTGAAACGCCCTCTGATACTATAATGAAATCTAACACTCTTTGACCACGAGTTCCTTCTGTCACGTGCTGCTTGAGGAAGTTGTCCCGCAACAGCTCAATAAATGCATTTTCATTCTTATCATGAGATTCTACTGCTACCCAATCGATATTTGGATAATTAAAATCCCCATTATGATTACTCTTTTCGCGCTCATCTTTTCTATTTCGTGAGCCATTTCTTCATCACTAGCAACCGATCCACCAGGCCTGTTAGATTCCACCTCGCACCTCACGCCCCATCCTGTCCTATCCTCTCTATCCTTCCTAAAAATACTGAGCCCTTTACACACGATATCAGTTAATAGGTCTGATTCTGATAGCCAGGTCTCCCTAATACCTACAATATGAGGTTGCAACATATTGACTAAGGCAACAAACTCTACCCCTTTGTTTCTGATACTCCTAGGATTCGTGTACAGACATAATAATCTACCTTCATGATCTTTTGTATAGTCTTGTTTGCAGTCTGCCTGGCACAGTTGGACAAGTTGCAGATCTCTATTATTCTCTAATGCTTTACACATGTAGACATCTTTGCACACGTTTAATGGGTTCAAACCGGATGAACACATAGTCGAAATCGTTCTCTCCTGGTCAACATTTCCATGCAAAGCCATTCCCGTCATTAACATAGTTATATCACATTCACACCATTCCTCCCTTTATAATTCAGACTCCCTGACTCTCTGTGTTAGGTCTCATACCAGTTATTAGTTTTTCAAGACTCCTGAGACAAAACGCATTCAGGTGTAGGCCATCCCTCTTACACAAATCCAATCTTCCCTCAAACTCACTCCATACATTCAAAAGCTGACATCCGTTCCTTCTACACAACCCACGCATCGAATCGTTTGCTATCATAGCCCTTCTTTTTAATTCATTTTTATCATAGCGAGGTAAAATACTAACGATTTTCACTTTCTCCCTCTTCACTCTCGCTTCTTCCAGCAACCCTTCCATGTCCTCTCTCATACTGAACTTATCGCCAGTTAAATCGTTCGTACCCACTACAACTACGATTTCATTCACTTGTCTTTTATGTTTTTGAATTACTCGAGTTATATTTTTAATTTTCGCTCCTGGAAAACTCGATGTTATAAATCTCTCATCTATAGCCTGTTTTATTATAGAGTCACCATACCAAATAACTTATTTCTTTTTACTTACGTCACTTACCTGATTTCCGTAACTTCCTGACTTACGTGTTTCCTTGCTTTGTCTCTTATCTTCCTGTTGATTTTTCCTTTTCTCCCTGTGCTCATTTAAACGACTCTCAACGTCTTCTCTCTGATAATCTGCTTGACTTCGCTGTTTTGGCAGTGAATTGATTTTAATTAACCTCCTCTATGTATATAATAACCTCGTTAGCAGGGCTAACCCTTTTCTTGCCAGTGCTTTTTTTTTTTTAGCATTACATTTCGTGCCCTTTTTTGGCTCCATTTTAAACTTATACTAAATAAATCCGCTAACGCCTTTTTATTCCAGTATATACGGAGTAGGCGAGGCCGTTTTAGCCCTATCTAACTTTTGGAGACTGAGTAGGCAGTTCAATCTCCACTGGTGCCCAATCAGAGATAGCTGCCAAGGCTGTCTAATTAAGCGGTACGCAGTGAAGAAAGATGGCTCAACAAGTGCCGCCATCTCGTGGTCCCTAACCCTAGCACTCGTATTTCATGTCTGAAATAATGTGGGTTCTACGGTCGATTTTCTTGAGTTTCCAGGACAAAAAACCCGCTTGCCCGTGCCAGAGAGCGACTAACTCGGGAACCGGTGGAAAAAAGGCTTAGAAAAATTTCTTCTAGTCGCCGACTAGATTCGAAACCAAGTCTTCCTTCGTGCAGTCAAGAGCTGTGGTGCGCAAATGCCACAACCACTGAGCTACACAGGTAAATATCTTAATAAAAATATATGATAAAATACTAAATACACTAAAACCTATACTAGTATACTACAAAACACTAATTTTCTAAAGGGAAAAACATAATAAAAACCTACAAAAATCACCAATTTTACGAGAGCACTAAATTCGCCGACCAACCACTATGTATCCTAGAACCAGAAAATTAAATTGCTAAGTATAAAGAAATTTATAAACTTAAAGACAATATAAATTCTTTAATAAACTTTTATATAAATTTTTATTTTTTCTCCTAATTTACTGCTTCTTGTTCAAATACCTTCATAAAAAGATTATATCGTTTATTGAAATAATCATTCACTCCTATTCTGGAAAGCTACTCCCAAGGAAAGCCATAATTCATTAGTTAATATTACCAATTCCATATTAAGATTCCAGTACTTCCCCACAGACTGAAAAATCGCTGACATTATACCTCTAAAAAAACCCTGGTAACAACCCACAACTCCCCCAAAGCTACAGGTCCATTACTCTTCTTTCCTGCCTTGGCAAAGTGACAGAAAAGGCGATCCTATCAAGACTACAGTCAGCAGTGGACAAACAGAAAATAATCCCAAATGAGCAATTTGGGTTTTGTAAAGCCCACCGACACCAACAAATTCACCGACTAACTGAACATATAACCCATGGTTTTAACTGGCACCTTCACACTGCAGCTGGATTCTTGGATGTTGCCAAAGCATTTGATAAGGTCTGGCATCAAGGCCTAATTTACAAACTAATTGAAAACAACATCCCAATTAAACCAGTAAAACTCATATATTCATACATCAACCAAAGATACATGCAAGTAAAACTCAACGGAGTTGTGTCAACAAGGCGCAAAATCCTGGCTGGAGTGCCTCAGGGTTCCCTCCTGGTCCCAATACTTTTCACAACTTACGTTTCAGACATCCCTCTTAACTCAAGAACAACCATTACGGCCCTTTATGCCGATGACACCGCTATTCTCGCAAGGTCGCTCAATCCTCGGCTAGCAATCACTAGACTCGAAGGAAGTATCAGTGTGCTAGAAAACTGTTTCACCAACTGAAGGATTCAGGTGAATCCCCTCAGGATCTCAGCCATGCTGTTCTCTAGAAGAAAGGTCTGCATCAAAGAAGACATCTTGCTCTCTGGCCGAAAGATCCCATGGCAATCAGAGACCAAATACCTCGGGGTATTGATGGACAAGAAACTCCTTTTTACCAAACATGTCAACCTCATCGGCCCATCTTCCAAAGTAATAGCTCAACTCTATCCAATGATCAACCCCAAGAGCAAATTAAACTTACAAAATAAATTACTACTTTACCGTACGGTCATACGTCCAGTTATTACCTACCCCTCACCAGCATGGAGTCACACTTCACGATCAAACATTTTATTTTAAAACTGCAAAGAATCCAAAATAAGTGTCTGAGGATGATCCTGGACGCCCCATGGTTTATCAGAGATTCAAAGATTCATCGAGAAATCGGCATTCCATAGATCTCCTTTCTCCGAGATCTAGCAAAAAAATTCTTCAAGTCAAGTTCACATTGAAGCCCGCTGATCGTACAAGCTGTCAACTACAACGAAACGGCTTACAACAAATATAAAAGACCGAAGGCTAATCTACTCCCAACTGATCATGGCTAATACAACTGTCCCCTGAGGGCGAGCTGAATTGCTCACAAAACTTCCTTTCCCAAATAACTCTCATTACAGACAAAGGGGAAATGCGCTTGTCGTTAATGGTCTGGTAAGCTTTTGTGACTGGAGAACTTTTATGCTAATTATAGGTTATATTTCATATTTATCTATAAATATATCGTTATATAGGAACACATATCAAATATTGATGAAAAAATAATTGATATATCTTTCAAAAATGCTCATTCGCATCAATAGATTTTTTCCTTTAATCACTGGGTTATAAATTAATGCAAAATATCAATACTTTATAATGAAATCTTAATGCTTCTTTTAATTAATAATTAGTGTTTATTTTGATTAGTACTTGTTTATTTTAATGATTGACGCACATCAGAATGACATATCCGATTCGATGCGTCAAAGTACTTTCGCCTCAAAGGGTAGTTGATTTTCAGCTGAGGAAGACCTCCGAATCGATTCTATGGTTCGATGAAAATGTTAATTCATTGTTTAAATATTAATATTAAAACCCTCCTCCCCTTTTTATTTTAGATCCTTACAACGTGGCTCGAAACTTAAATCCTTGTAATTTCTACCCACAATGCCGTATTATAATAGAAAACGAAAGACAATCGCGAATGCTTCCGACATGCGTTTATTCCTTTGTAATCTTCTTGTTCACGTTTTGGAATTTGTGCTGATGAGTTTGAAACTTCGTAAATAGCGAAAACGTAAAACATGCCTTCTATTTGATTAGGAATGTTTGATATTATTTAGTTATAAGCTTATTTTATTTATTTCATTTTTTTGTTTACTATAAATGCTTTGTATTTTTATCTTTTGAATTTAATGTATCTAACAAAAAGTTCATTAACTTTTATTATTTACGCTTAATATGTTAATTTTTCATGTTCTTGCAACAATATAGTATAGTATACGCAGAATCATTGGCCTTATGCCGTTTAATAGGTTGATGTAAATATTTTAATGGATTTAAGTATTAATATGGCATGTACACCACGTTCACAAAAGTATTTGGACACCTTACGAGCCATGCAAATTTCGGATTCCACTACATGAAAATGTTCAGGGACCTGTGTAAATCTGGTAATAAAAGATTTTCCCAACAGAAAAACACCCGTAGAGGCCACCGACACTTACTGATCGAGATCTGTCTGTGAATGATCGAGAATCGTGCATATCCGCGTGGGCCTCACAGTCAACCTAGAAATAAGCTGACGGGACATCTGTCAACACAAACTGTTAGCAGAGTTGCATGCCTTAGGTTACCGTGGCAGAGCTGATAAGGTCTGCATCATCCCCCCCCCCCGCCAAACAATCGCAGATGATTGCAAAAGGATTCTGTGGAACAACAAATCACGCTTCCGAATGTTTCCGGCAGGGGTGCATCATTACAACTGCTGAGTTTGGGAGAGACCAGCTAATATGGTGGGGGTTTCAGATGAGGGATGGTCCATTGGTGAACGTGTCCCAAACCATGAAGATTCTACGTGGACGTCTTTATACTTCAGACTATGGAAGTACTTCGGCAGTGACCTTCGCATGTTTCAGCAATGCGCCATGCTATGCTGCCCTTCTTGTCCGAGACTGGTTTCCGCACAACACTAAGTGTTGGACCAGCAGACTCATATTCCAGACTTTAACACCATCGAACATCTTTGGTACTCCGAATTCGCTGCAGACTACAGCAGCGCTCATCAGCAATGGAGGTAGCTTAGAGCGAGGAATGGAAGAATATTTCTGTGTCCAGCAGTGTAGTTGCCATCATTCAGGCCAAAGATAGTCCCAGAAATGTAACTAAAACGCATTTATTTATATTTTACAGAAAAATGAGTTTTAGTTACATTTCTGGGACTAAAACAGATTTTTTTCTATATAAACGCATTTATAGAAACAAAATACTTTTTAGTCCCAGAAATGTAACTAAAACGCATTTGTTTCTATAACAACTAGGTGTCAATACTTTTGTCTACACGATGTATCCAAGTATGAAATAACAAACGCCCTTGTAAATGATCATTTGAGGTAATAAACTTTTGGAACAATATATTTTTAGTTCAGCCGATTTTTTTTTTTAATTTTTCTTTGTACTTTCGTAGAGAGATTTTCGATTAAGTTGAAAGCCATTCCTTTCCTGTTATCAAATTCTTTCAGCATGCTAGTGCATAATTCGGAATAAATGTCAACTGTATCATTGATTCTCATATAATATATATAATCCGAGATTATGAAGTCATCTGCTTTTCTGTTGGAAAGGGCTACGTTCGCATCCCACACATAAAAAAGGACTTCATCCAACTATAATATAATTTGCAATGTTATTCGCTGAACTATTCGTAAAAAAGAGGAGGTGATTCATTCAATCCAATACCCTTGGAGGGTAATGGATAGCAATGCTGTAGCCAATGAAGTTCTAACTGAGGCTAAGCTATTGCTGTTACCCTCCTGCCATGATCAGAGCTTTCATAGCTCAATAAAACCTTATCCCTACACTGTCCTTTACAGATAACAAGGAAGATGAAAAGCATTCTTGCTTCGCCCCTTTAAGCCAGTCCTTATAAGGACTGAATTATTCGTGTTTAAAAATGTTACAATGCCTATCATAAATCCCTTTGATATATAAATATCAAACATTTCAGTCTAAACGAGTTTGTCGAAACAAAAAATATATTTCAATAATGCCGTCAAGCTTGGCTTTACGAGACAATTATTTCTAGTAAAAAAACTTGAGAAAGAAATTTAAGAATCTCATGTTGAAGCGGAAGATTTGCCTGTAATTAAAATATTAATAAATAAACTTTAAAGGAGTCGGCAATTCTGCCTTACACGGTATAGTAGGAATAAGTAGTCTGTTTCGTTAATAAATTAAGAAATGAGAAATAAGAATAGAAAAACACAATTCTGAGGGGTTATATCACGTATTTGAAAGGATTTTTTTTTTTTTTTTTTTTTTTTTATAAAAAAAGGTACAGGGGTATCCGGAGAGTTCACCGAAAGACAATTCGTCGAACAACAATTAATCGAAAAAGCAATTCCTCGAAAAGGTAATTGCCTTTCGAATAATATGAAGTAACAACCTTTTCAGTTGTTACTTGATATTACTCGAATTGTTACTTCATATTACTTCCCCCCCCCCCCCCAAGATCGTTACATTCCTGGAAGTGAAACGACCGATGAATGGCTCGTTAAAAAAAGTGGACATCTAGAATCTGTTAATTAAATAGCAAGGACGCACCTAAATATCCTTATATTTTATCTTATTTTCTAGAATAAATTCCATCGAATGTGCAATTAAATCTTTAAAAATTTGAGTTCAGTAAAACCAGGAAGGAAGGATGAAATAATGGCTTATCTGAATATCAGTTATCCACGGCTAATAACACTAATCACGGTTACAACAGACTGACAACGTTGAATTTAACTGTGGCACAGAACAAGAAGTCCATTTCTTTAGATATTTTATTTATTTTTGCTGAACACGACACTGAATACTAACTGGCCAACACAAAACTGCAGAGATTGCTATCTGATTTCGTCATGTGCAAAATAACACGCGTAATCTATTTCGACACCTAGGTAGAAAGGGATCTCCTTCTACATAAATACGTGGGTATACTCAGTGAATTTCAGACAATTTTTCACGACTCACTAATTAAAAACTAAAGTATTTATTTAAAATAAGTGTAGTTACATAAAAACCGGTAAAATCTTATAAACACAAATATAAAATGCTAAGTACGGTAGGCTAGTCACCGTGCTGTTGCTGGAAGCATGTTGGGATCTCGTTACAAGTCTGTTGCTAGCGAACGTTGTTTGAATGCAGATAAAGTACCAACGAGTCTTAAAGGGGAGGAAAAAATCAAACTCAGATCTTTACGAGGAGCCCAAAATCCCAGGCTGGAAAAATTCCAGCAGTTCAATTTTGTAGGGAGTTGAGGTGCGTCTGAAATTCCTCCATGGGCACTTCTACGTAATTCACTTCCGTTGTGGTCCACGTGATCTGCACCACACACTCGTATTGGACATCTTCTTGGGTGAATTTGACCAGCATGAACATCTTCCCAGATGGATTTACACCCGGATGAGGATAATGAACTATTCGCTGATGGCTCATAATTCTCACACTATCACCACTACTAAAATCGCAGAAATAACAGTAATAATGCATGGTAGCAGTGTCATGTCCCGCAGCTCTTCGCATTGCTTCCTGAAAAATAGGACTTTCCTGACTTGGACGTGTGATCCGCCACCATTCAGGATAACCTTCTGCCATCGTAAAACTCTGATCTTCACAGTTGATATCACAAACGAAATGCGACAGTTTCATATTTCCACCGTTTTATTTGTTAAAAGAAAAAGCGGTATAGCACCCCCTACATAATCTTTACTGTAAAATGTACGATTTTTTTGCTCTTTACATGGACAAAAAAAAAAATCAGAAAATAGGGTTCCATGAAAATTCCTTCATGGAACCCTGTCGAAAATGCAATTCATATGAAAATTTTAACTAAAATTTCATTAAATCGATCAAGCCAAAGATGAATTGCTAATATCATTTCGAAACTTTTTTTCGAAAATATGATGATAAAAGTGATCCATTTAGAACAAAAACTGAACTACGAAGACAGCTTCTTGTACCGACAACTTCTACTAATTCCGCTAAGTCAGACAATTATTGTAATACCTAATTTGGACACGTGATTTCTTTGTTGCCCCGAATATAGCTGAACTGAAAACTGGAACGGTTCGACATTTTCTTGTAAAAGTGTTTCAAATAGCGAATCTGAATCAGATTCGCTATTTGAAACTTTTATTCATCCCATAATAATTCAAATAGAATTATTATGGGATGAATAAAATTCATTCCATAATAATTGCTCTATTGAAGTCGCATATTACTACTAGTAACAATAATAATAATGAAGCCTGCGTATGTTGGGCGTTTCCTCCCGGAAACCGGCAAATCAGTCCCATGAACAGACACGAAACAGTTATCGGGCAAGAAAGACAATAAGAAACAATATTGTTCTTTAATTATTCCATATTAAAGTAGCATTGCTTTCTTACTCTGCACGGTTCGGTATTTGTTCTAAATGGATCACTTTTATCATAACATTTTCGAAAAGTTAAAATTTTCGGTGAATTGTTTTTTCTTTGAATTGCATTTTCTATGAATTTTCGTTCGATGAATTGTTCATTCGATTAATTCCCTTTTCGATGAACTTTCTGGATACCGAAAATAGGCATACACCGTAATATCAACCTAATTAGCATCTCATGCAAATATTATTTACCCAGGCTGGTCCACATGTTTTTTTTTTTTATTTGTCTTCTGTCAGAATTGTTTTATTTAGCATATAATTGTACTAGTTCTTCTTCTACTTTTCATTATTTGGAAAGTTCACGGTGTTGTCCTCCATCCACTCCTCAAACCCCAGGTCTACACCCATTTTATTGCGTGTATTCTCAAACTTTTTTTTTTTTTTTTTGGGGGGGGGGAATTATTTAATGATACCCCCGTATCAGACCAGCTAAAAATGATAAGAAGGTTGATCAGATCAGTGCTCCTCACGTGAAGATGATATGTCAATGGAAACGAGGTTTTCTCCTGCTAAAGATGTACGTCGCCTTTTGCTTTCTATGGAGATACTAATCAGAAAATGAAACCCACACCTTAGAGTTTGAATGGTAAAATCTGACAAAATATAACTTAGCTTTCCTAAATGCAGTTCTGTGAGACCATATACCGATTTACACACTATTTTGGAAGCTGTAATTTTTTTAAAAATGACAGCTTCCAAATGGTAAAAATGGCAGACATCATGGGAATGATCTTGAAATCTGTTTACATACTTTTTAAGAAGTTTAAGAAGTTAATTAGTATGATGTCACTATAATAAAACATTCCATAGCTGAGCAAGTTATAACATCGAGCTATCCTGGAGCGAAAATTAAAAATATAACGCAAGCAATTAAAAAACAGAAAAGAAAAGTAAAAGAAATAGTAGTCGTAGTAGGTACTAACGACTTATCTGGAGATAAGTTCAGTATGAGAGAGGACATGAAAGGGTTGTTGGAGTGAAGAGTGAGAAAGTGAAAATCGTCAGTACTGTATTTCACCTCGCTATGATAAAAATGAATCAAAAAGAAGGGCTATGATGGCAAACGATTCGATGAGTAGGCTGTGTAGTAGGAATGGATGCGAGTTTATGCAAATCCAGTCAAGAGGGATGGCCTACACGTGAATGTATTTGGTATTAGGATTCTACAAAAACTAATAACTATGAGACCTAACGCAGGGAGTCAGGGAAACTAAATTATAAAGGGAGGAGGAATGGTGTGAATGTGAGTGTAAGAGGGACATTTTATATATCTGTGTTAATGACGCGAATGGGCTTTGTCATGGAAATGTTGACGAGGAGAGAACGATGTAGGGTTTTCTGTTCGTCCGGTTCAGACCCATCATATGTATGCAAAGATGTCTACATGTGTAAGATATTAGAGAAGAATAGAGATCTGCAAGTTGTCCACTATGTCAGGCAGACTGCAAACAAGAGTATACAAAAACATTCAGATAGATTATTATGTCTGTACACGAATGCTAGGAGTATCAGAAACAAAGGGGTAGAGTTTGTTGCCTTAGTCAATATGTTGCAACCTCAGATTGTAGGTATTAGGGAGACCTGGCTATCAGAATCAGACCTATTAACAGCTATCGAGTGTCAAGGTATTTTTAGGGAGGATAGGAGAGGAGAGGTTGTGCTGCTAATGATCGGATGACTTGAATCCAGTTAGAGTTGAGACTTATGATTGTAGTAATACTACTAACAATATTTCATGTGGCACTGAGTTTGAAGCCATCTGGTGTGAGGTGGAATCTAATAAGATAAATTACACAGTGGTGTGTTGTTACAGACCTGTGGATCGGTTGCTAGTGACGAAGAAATGCATCACCAAACAGAAAAGATGTGCACGAAAAGGATGATCATAATGGGAGACTTTAATTAACCAAATATTGATCGACTAGCAGTAGAATCTCGTGAGAAGAATGAAAATGCATTTATTGAGCTGTTCCGGGACAACTGCCTCAAGCAGCATGTGACAGAAGGAACTCGAGGTCAAAGACTGTTAGATTTCATTATAGTATAAGAGGACGTTTCAGTTAAAGACGTAACAATTCTGCCTCCGGTTGGTGAGGAGGCAGAATAGTTCGAATAGGCGGTTTATGATGAATTTTCCATCATAAACGTATGATGGAACATTCATAAGTTTATGAATGTTCCATTCAGAAATGGTAATATGCTGAACTACAGAGCAGGAAATTATGAAAGTCAGGAGTATACCGAATTCAGTAGAATGGGATCGGTTGCTGGATGGAAAGAATATCGACAGTGCATGGGAAGCATTTAAACAATACTTAAATGATGCGATATCAGAATGTGTCCCCAGAGTTCGAAGAATAAATAGAGTAGGAGTCAAATGGATGTTAATATTATTAAGCAAGGGATTCGTAAGAAAAGGACGATGTGGAAGGAATACTGCATAAAGATGACGTCCGTAATGAACGTTATAAGCAGCAGGCTAGAATAGTCACAACTGTTGTACGGAAAGCAAAGTCTTAGTATGAAAAGAAACTGGCTCTGCATGCTAAAGACAACCCAGAAGAATTTTATCGATATGCAACAAGTAAAAGAAAGAATGAATATGAAAGGATGACTCTTATAAATCCAGACGGCGTGAGGGTTACAGATGCAGAAGAGGTTGTTTAGTTAATGAGTGCCCATTTTGTTAAAAGCTATCAACCTTCTGAACGCAACATTGAGCTCACTGTTACCTCTTCACTAGATGAAGAAATGCAGGTGTGTGAGGCCGAGGTTTGTTTGTGAAACAAACTGAATTCTTATTCAGTTTGTTGCACAAACTGAATAAGAATTCAGCAATAGGGACTGATGGGAGATCAGCACGTGTGCTAAAAGAATGTTCAGCTGAACAGTCTATTCCTTTGAGCAGGTTGTTTAATATGAGTCTCAGAACAGGAAGATTCCGCAGGAATGGAAAGAATGTATAGTAATTCCATTGAACAAGGGTGGTGCAAAGACCGATGTATTCAACTATCTCCCAATTAGTATCTCAGGAGTGGAGGTGAAACTTTTGGAAAAATTGGTTAGGACCAGCATTCAGAAATGGGTTGACAGTTAATCTCTACTTTGCAATGAACAACATGGTTTACTAAGGGAAGGTCATGTTTTAGCAACTTGTCACATTCTATAACAATGTTACCATTGAACTAGACAAGGGGAATGGATACACCGTGATACTTGTGGGGCTTTTGACAGAATACAGCATGGTAGACTTGCATAAATTGGAGAACATGTGTTTGGGTTATGCAATATTAGCATGGATAAGAGGATGGCTGACTGACAGATATCAAATGTTGGTATACGGGGGATCTAAATCTGCAAGGTTTAAGCAATACCATCATACTTACACGCTTCAAGAACTATCTTCATTCCAAGAAAGAAACTTCAAGCTGTGCATCAGATTTTAGACCTATCACCATTTCCCCTGTGGTACTTAGACTTTATCATAAAATATTAGTTAAACGACTTCAGCAACATATATAACGCAGTTAAAGAAAATGGGAGACAGAGGATCACGCTAGCGAACATCCTTCACTGCGGGAATAGAAGTTGCACGGAACGCTATAGTGATAGTAATAGAGCTGCCCAAGTATAGCTCCATAATATAGGAAATAAAGGGTTCTGGACATCCAGAAATAGACAGCGCTCGAAGGAGAGCAGGAAGGGAGACGTCATCAAAAGCCTTTTGGAGGTCCTGTCCCTTCGGACGGCTGTGCCGAGAATATATATATTCTGTCTTCTATTCTCTCTGATTCCCGACGCCTCCTTAAGCTGCTATATATGGCGTCGCAGGACCTCCAAAAGGCATTTGATGACGTCTCCCTTCCTGCTCTCCTTCGAGCGCTGTCTATTTCTGGATGTCCAGAACCCTTTATTTCCTATATTATGGAGCTATACTTGGGCAGCTCTATTACTATCACTACAGGGTCCCGTGCAACTTCTATTCCCGCAGTGTAGGATGTTCGCTAGCGTGATCCTCTGTCTCCCATTTTCTTTAACTGCGTTATAGATGAGTTTCTTCGCTCTCTTCCTAGCCATATAGGCTGCTCTCTAGGCGCTTCTTCATTTAATGCTATGACCTTTGCGAAAGATCTTATTCTCGTAGCCTCTGCTAAGCTAGGCTTGCAGGAACTCCTTGAGCGGGAAGTTGACTTTTTCTCTGTTGGAGGCCTTTTTATTAATGTAGAGAAGTCCTGCATTCAGATCTTTTCACCTCTGGTCGTGACAAGAAGCTTAAGGTCGAGACAATAGAGTTTTCTCTGCACGGGAGGCTGTTGCATGCTTTGACCATCCTGGAAGAGTGGAGATTCCTCGGTATCATGTTAACGCCAAAGGGAAGGTCATCTTTCCCTTCTATCCTAGAAGCTGGGATCGCTTCTTTGAGAAAAGCTCCTCTCAAGCCCCAGCAAAGACTGTTTCTCCTTTCCCATTATCTCCTTCCTCACTTTTACCAGAAGTTGATGCTTGGTAGGACATATATCTCTGATACTGTCCCGAGATATATGTCCGACTGCCACCTGACACCCCTATTGCATATTTCCACGCGAAGATGAAGGATGGCGGAGTCCGGGTTTCGTCACTTAGATTTCTGATCCCACGCCTGCGGCTATCCACGATAGTGAAGTTACAACTATCTTCTTCGCCTATCTGCAGAGAGGCTTTCTATAGCCCATTAATTCAAGAAGACTTTAGGAGGGTCCCATTATCAAGGCACCATAATTGAGTCAGCACCTACAGAACACAAGAGATGGGCATCTCTGCTGCACTGTTCTGTAGATGGTGCTCCTTTAAAAGATTCATATGCGGTGCCTCTCCAGCATGTTGGGTAAGGCATGGCACCAGACTCCTCCCTGGGATCAAGTATATTGACCTTATTAGGATGAGGATCAATGCCCTGCCCACTCGAGCCCGCAGAGCTCGATGGGGTAGTGAAAACTCAAATTATATGGGTGGCTGCCACCACAGTGAGACATTGTCTCATATAGCTCAGTGTTGCTTCCGTACCCATGGGGTCCGCGTGAAGAGGCATGACGCCGTGGTCATGCTTCTTCTGAACAACCACTTTATAAACAAAAGTTGGAAGATTGCGGTGGAACCACATTATAGGACTTACGCGGGTTTGCCTAAGCCGGACTTAGTGAATAAAAGAGATGGTGACGTTTGGGTAGTTGATGCCTAGGTGATTGTAACAGGGCGCCCATTAGAGCCTATAGCCATAATAATAAAGTATATCATTATAAAAATAACCAAGATCTAGTTAGTAAGATACGGGAGGAAAATGGGGCAACCTCGAGGTTTCCAGCGCCACCATCTCTTTACATGGGGTATGGAACGCAGATAGTTATAAGGATTTAAAACAGCTTGGGCTTACGCAGAAGGATATAAGAGTTCTTTCTGTGAGAGCCCTACAGGGCACACTGGTGGCATGGCGTTGCCACTAGAGAATGACTACAATGATAACTAGAACATGCAAAGGTAAAACACTTGTAAAGTCTTAGGCCTATATCAATCCTGGGCGAGATGTCTGATGTAAGGGTAGTACTGCCCATAACCAGTGCAAAGATTAATAAAAAATAAATAAATAAATAAAATAACAAATGATGTACCAGAAGAATCAGTGCTTGGTCGACTGTTATTCAATCTGTACATTAATGATATTGGGAAGGATTTGACAAGCGACATACAGCTATTTGCTTATGATGCAAAGATAGGTAGGGTAATCAGGAATACTGCTGATATGAAGTATTTGCAGATTGATTTGAATAGGCTGGAACTGTGGGCATGGGAAAATGGGCATAAGTTCAATGTGAGCAAATGTAAAGTCATTCACTTTGGCATGATTAGATATCCAATGTCGCATTATATTGGTGGGATTAGGCTAGAAGAAACTGATGAGGCTAGGGATCTTAGAGTGTTAATAGATAGGAAGTTGAAGTTCACGGGGTCATGTGGCAAAAGATTGCAAATGCAACTCAAAAGATAATTGGCAATGCTAAGAATAACGTTCACATATCAAGATAAGGATGTTATTTTGCCTTTTTACAAGGCCTTGAAAAGACCTCACTTGGACTATTGTGTGCAGGTCTGGTCTCCTGGTTTTCGATGTAATTCTGATATATTGGAGAGAGTGCAAAGGACAGTGTTAAAAATGGTATCAGGATTGTGGAATACTGATTATGAAGACAGGTTGAGAATTTGTAGACTGCAGACCCTAGTATACAGGAAGAAGAGAGGTGATATGATTGAGACTTAAAAACCTCTGAAAGGATCATACAGGATTTCAGTTGATGGAATTTTTCAATTTATGGAGGGTGGGGAAAGGATAAAGGGCCTCCTTCGAAGCTCAGAATAAATACCTTTAAGAAGGGAGTGAGGGCCAGATTTTTCTCTCAGAGGGTGGTGCGTGATTGGAATGGATTGCCTTTGGATGTTGTGAATGCAATCAGTGTGAATGAATTCAAGAATAAGTATGATAGCTGATGTGTGTAGTATGTCGCCTCCCTCGATGAGTCTTTGACTCCCTGAAAGTCTCTCTTAATAATAATAATAATAATAATAATAATAATAATAATATTTTCTGAAGAACTAGTCTAAGTTGTTGTTGTGGCGCTGGCCGAGTTTTTTGATTCTACACTTTTTCATAACCAATGCTAAAAATCTGCTGTCTCATAGAAACATTTGAGGAGGCAACTTCTAAATTACATATAAAGTTTTCAATACTGACGTGGTTCTTTGGATACGTACCATAGAAAGCCGTGGATAAGCTTAAAAATCCCAATCCTAACTCCAAAATCCATTCTCATCTTTTCTTTCCCTTCCTGTTCGTGTCAATAATCTTTAAGAGTGAAGGAACACTGAGTCAATAATGAACAGTAAAGGAAGTAAGGGGAAAACTCCAGGGTAAAAATAAAGGGTACATCATTGCTAACTTCCTCCAGACAGTTTTACTTCAAATAAATTTTTTTTTATTTGTTTTCTGTCAACACTCAAATATTACCAGATTTCAGAGGGCACTTAATGAACAATGCTGGGTAAGTGGAATGAGATCTCCAGGCAGATCTATGTGGATACTGAACGAACGACGATGGACTAGTCATTTGAGATTTAGCGGACCAAACTGTATTCTTATTGGTTTAAATCAAAATAACATGATCGTATAGAATGATTGTTTTCAGCGACAACTTTTAAATAATCATGTTTTCATTAAAATTATCTAAAATAGACATCATAAGGATGTGGTCATCGCGACTATTTTTTTTAATAAGAGGTTTGTTGTACTTTAAAACATTACGCACCATAGGTGTTTTCATTTTTGGTGATTCATCCTCTGAAACACCCAACTATCTTTGGTTCGTGCATTCATTTGTTTAATGTATAAATCAAATTCTGTCAATTTGTTTTATTTAAAAACAAATTTTTCATACTTTTCCCTAAAGATATATGCCATTTTGTATTGACAATGGTTGCATGGAACGATCTATTGCCATTAAGTAGGGTTGAATGAATTTTTTCACCTAGAAGGAAGGACAAAAATATGGAGATGGTACGAAGCCACGAGTCCATCATTATTGATCCTTAAATGTCCACATACCACCAGTGTAAGGACTAATAGTGTATCTCACTGTCTATTTTTGCTGAACAAGTAAATCCAATCATATTCAGCAAGCTCTAATCCAGTCCCGACGCGTGCAACCTTCTTCATTGCACATAAGTTCCTGATTTACGAATTTTAGAATTCGAACCTTGTGGATGTCCACAAGTAATTTATTGGTGATACGATAGCAATCCTTGGATACTGCAGTTGTGTTCTAAGTTCGACAGGTACTTCCAGATGTCGTTGTATACTGGAATTTTTGAAAGATCCCTCGATTCGTAAAGGGGCGCGACTCATTTCGAAGTATAGCAGCTTTGAAAATACCGGAAAACAAATCAGACAGCTGTTCGAATAGGAAAAGGACTCAAAGGCTGTCAGTGTTTATTATCCGAAGTAGAAGGGAAAGATGGATGAAGCGCTGTAAGAAGTATTAAAAAAAACTGACGTTATTGAACACTGAAAGGAGTGTGATTATTAAAGAAAATGGAGTTATCATAATGATTTAAAGGCACTGTTTTCTTGTATTTATTCAGTATCTTGTACACTCTCTTGGATGTCATGTTACGTTATCAATGAAATATCGAAAGTTAAATCGATACGAGTCAGTTTGTGTTATTTCCTTCGTAGACTAAGGAAAGGAAGTTCCTATAACGAAGACAAATTATTAACTCAACATTAAAGTACTTTGTTGTAAAGTAAACAACTTAAGATATTAAGTTGTTTTTTATTTTTTAATGATTGTGTTTTTGTTAATAGGTTATTGGATTCTGCCTCTCATGATGAAGGGGATCATTATCACAGGAAGAAGCCTTCCCTATCTTCCTAATCTGTACAATCTCTCTGGAAAGGTCGACTCATGGTTACCACACCACACCTGTTCTTTCCTAGGAAGGATCTCATCGAGTTAGCTCAAAATCTCCCCGACGCTTTGCAGTACATTTATGATAATGTCCAGAAGCGACGCGTGATCAATAGGTGAGCTTTGTGTTCGGTAAACTTATTTTTTGCCTTGAAAGTTTGGTGGAACTTGACAGAGAGGATGATTTCAACTCATTATGCATTGTGCTGGTACTGGTGCGTTTTACCCCATTGAACGATGGTGACACTACACAAACACTACCATGTATAAATTATAAATCAGAATTCTGATTTACAGTCTTGTATTCACTACTCATTTGCTTCTGGCTAATTTATTAATTGTAATGAGAGCATCCGCCATGCAACATAATTAATTCGTAAAAACGGATTAAAGCAGTTTTTTAATAAAGGTGGCTATTAGCACATAATGATTCTTAGAAATTAGAGAATCTTTCCAATGTGATTCACTTTTCTAAATTCTATTAGACAAAAAACGAGTCATTACTTATGCCACAGTTGAACTTTTTGCTTAAAACCTGATAACTGATAATTTCTGTGGCTTGATGGATATCAGTCCCATGGACTCTGATCCCTTCATCACTATGAATAATTCCTGGTTTAATGGAAGAAATTTTTGAGCACTTGGCTCTCCCTAATTAGGGCTGTGTTGAGAGATTTCAATCTGTGATCAGGGTCGCCTTTGGCCGTTTATGTTTCCATCTGTCTTTTTCATCGTAATCTGATGACTGACGAATGAGTAGGTTGGGTTGCAGTGATGCCTGAGCAAAGTACTTGGTTGCCATCTGGAGGAGAAATGTAGGTATGTCTGGCAGGTTTCCATCTTGATGGAGAATAGTGTTCCTTACAAACCACTGGGCATGAAAGATCATTCGGAGGCATTTGGTTTGGATTAATTGTATTCGTTTAATGTTCCTAGGAGAGGTGTGGCTCCACGCTGGCGAACCATAAATCAGAATAGGTCTGATGATTGCTTTTTATATTCTTAATTTGTTTTCAGGACTGACTTTGCTTCTACGGTTGAGTAGAGGGTAGAGTTGAGCTATTGCAGAGTTTGCTTTGTTGCTAGCATGAGAGATGTGGGAGTTGAAGCTGAGATGATTATCTAGTTTGATTCCCAGTATTTTACTTCTTTTTGCCATGGGATAACAGTATTGAACATCGTGATTGCTCCATGATGGTCTGCTTTCTTCCTTGTAAATAGAATGGGCGTGCTTTTATCTGCATTAACATCAATTCTCCCTAACCGAAACCATTTTTCAAGATTCTTTGCTGCATTTTGTAATCTTTGGGTGGCCAGGTATGGTTTGAGCGATCTGGTGAGTATTGCCATGTCGTCCGCATAAAATGGCATGGTGGTTGATGTCGTACTTGGGACATCAGAGTTATAAAAATGTTAAAGAGTAGTGGTGATAACAGGGAGCCTTGTGGTACACCTGCTGTGATTCTTCTTGTAGTTGATTGAGTCCACGAAGTTTCACTTGAAATTTTCGGTCTTTTAGGTAAGAGTCTATGATTTAGATGAGGTTTAGTGAGTATTTTGCAGTAATTAGTTTGTGGATGAGGCCGTTGTGCCACACTTTATCGAAGGCCTTCGCCACATCCAGGAAGATTGCACCTGTATGCTGTCTCCAGTTAAAATCCAATAGTTATGTATTCTATAAGTCTGTGGATTTGTTGAGTTGTGCAGTGTCCAGTTCGAAATCCAAATTGTTCTTTTGGGATTAGACCTAGATTGTCCGTTTCACTTGGTAGGCATTTTAGAATTACTTTTTCCCTAGGCCTGACAAGAAGCTGATAGGTCTGTAATTCTGAGGGAAACTGAGGCGCTTTCCCTGGTTTGTTGATAAGGATTACATCTACCTGCTTCCAACGAGTGAGGAAGTAGTTGAGTCTTAGCATCGCATTAACGATAGCCACTAGATGCATTATTGTTTTTTGAGGGAGTGCTTTTATAATTTTGTTTGAAATCTGATCAGGACCTGTTGCTTTTCTGTTATTGAGGTTCTTGATGATTTGGTATATTTCATTTGGCGTGGTACAGTTTGAGTTGTCACGGGTGGCGGGACGACAAAGTGCATAGCGTACTTGCTTGTGGATTTTTTCAATGAAGCGCAACTCCTCATGAGTGTAGTTTGGTTGAAATTGCAGCTCCAGAGAGTCTGCAAGAGCTTCTGCTTTTTCATCATCTCGGTAGACTATACCTTTTTCTCCATGTATTGGTTTTATGTTGGGGTGATCGCTGCGGGGGGGGGTTTAGTCATTTTCCATAGTGCGTTATCTTCAGTTTTTAAGGAACTTAGTTTCCTCTCCCACTGCTGATTCTTATGGTCTTTGATTGCATATCGGACTAGGTTTGTTGCTCTGTTAAGCTCTTGTTTATCCTGAGGTGATAGTGTTGTATGGTACCGACGTCTAATTCTGTTTTTGCTGCGGATAAGCTTTAAGATCTCTTCTGGGAGCAGGTTAGTTTGGTCTGGAGCGGTAACGGTGGAGGCTGTTGCAAGACCAGTTTGGATTGTGCTTTCCAGTTTATTGATCGCTATGTCTACTTCTTTGGGTGAGGAGTAGTTGGGACAGGGCCTGTGATGTTGCTGAGAGTTGAGTTGAGCTTCTTGAGATTTATGTAGGATTGTTCGGGGATGGTTTCTGCTTCTCCGCCTAGGCTAAGCAGAACTGGATTGTGGTCGGAGCTAAGATCATTAATAACCTGCAACTAGAATTGATGTGGGGTGTTCCTGAAAATGGCGATATCTAGCACGTCAGGTTTTCCCAGTGGTCCGTAGTGTGTTGGTTCAACAGGACCTACTATGGTGATGTTTCTTGTCATAGCAAATTTGTGTAGGCTCTCTTCCCATTATTATTGGTGTTTCTGTTGTTCCACACAGAGTGTTTCGCGTTTAGATCTCCCGCTACTATTGTTGCCTCGTCGTTTGTGTCATGGAGCTGGGAGAAGTCTGAGGCTAGAAGTGATTTGCCTGAAGGGTTGTAGACTGAATATAGTTTTAGACTACCTGTATTTTTTGTATGTATTTCAATTCCAGTTTCTTCCAGGTTTGTGGTTGCTGATTTCTTGATCTCATTGTATCTAATGCTTTTTTTAACAAATATAGCAGTTCCACCCCCTCTGGCGTTGAGTCTATCTGATCTTAGCAGGTGTGTAGCGCCTTATTTTGGGGTTGTCGCAAGGCCGAAGATGCGTCTCGTTGACTAAAATGATGTCTATCGTATATCTTTCAGCAAATTCTTTTAGTTCTAGGAGGTTGTTGTTTAGCCCGTTAGCATTCCAATAAGCAATCTGTAATGAGTTAGTTAAGGTGACCGTGTGATCCATTAATCATGGAGAAGATGACTTGTGTGTTTTTGAGGAATTTGTTGGTGTCAGCCTGATTGGGATTTGTTTTGCTAAAGGCTGTTAACATCTCTCCTAAAGTACCAGCTAGGGTTGCTGCGGTGGTCTGGTTGCAAGATGCCGGTTTGCTATTAGTAGAAACCGCAGATGCATATGACTTTTCAGGAGTAACGACCCGCGTTTTGATTTCTAGTGTAATTCACTTCTAATTGGGTAGGGGTATTGCCTCTCTAGCCTTCTGCAGGTTGAATGGGTGGAGTAAGCATTCCTTGTAATTTGCTGGGTGTGGGCCGCCACAGTTCGCACACTTAGCAGGAGTGGTTCGTGATTTGATGCAATATGAGGGATGGTTGTTACCGCACTTGACACACTTGAATTCCGTTTTGCATAGTTTTTTTGCATGCTCATACTTTTGACAGCGAAGGCATTGACCAGCTGAAGCCTTTCTGCTGAGAGGCTCAGTCTTGATGACCAAACTGCAGACTATTTTAAGGTCGTAAATTTCTCTATGATCTTTACTGATCTCGACCTAGACCAGAGGCATGGGGCGCTTGTCCGCTCGGTACATGCGTGATATTTTAATCGGCTCTAGGCCTTGTGATCTGAGGTCAGTAGCTATTTCTTCTGCTGGTATTGTCTCAGCCAGCCCTCTAATTACAACTTTAAAATTTTTTTCTCTTTTGAGCTGAAATGTACGATATGGGACTTTTAGTTCATCCATAAGTCTGGTGAGCTGGCGGTAGTCCGAAATTCCTTCTGGTTGAATCCGGATTCCTTCATCTGTACTCTTGGCCGATGTAAATTTGATGTTTGCGTTCTTCATCGTTGCTGTTATTGAAGACCATTTTTTTTTTGTTCTTAAGATTACAGGTGGAATCATCTCTTTGGGTTGTGCCCTGGAGTCTCTATTCTTTCATCAGGTTGTGCTGTCAAGTCCCTTGGAGTTGTTTTTTCTAAGGGTTGACGTACTATTTCAGGCTCTGCTGCTGGCGAACCCTTCTCACGCTTTTTTCTGCTGACAACCTGATAGTCTGTAGAGTTATCTGAGTCCACTAGGGGCTGGTCGTTAACCGGTGACATAATCTCTCTGGTGTTATCTTGAGAAGTGCTGGGGAGAGGGTCAGGGGATTGACAGTCCTCTGTTTCACCCTCTTCTATTTGGTGGATTGCCACCTTTCCTGGCCATTTCCTTTTGTAGTAGGCCTCCTATATGCTTAAAGATAGCCAATAGCTGTTTGAAATCAAGCTCGTCGTATGGAGAGTCCATAGTTTGGCCTGAGAGAAACTAGCAGTTTCCCGGGTAATCCTGTAGACTGAGAGTCTACTAGCAAATCCCGTAGACAGCTTAGAATAACCGTCTACCAGCAAAACGTTAGTCTGTTATAGGAGACTATCCTAAAAACGAGGAAAAAGGAGTTTCAGGGGCTTACTTGGACACGGTGCAGCAACCTACCTCCCTAAAAAACCATTCAACCACCACTGGTCCTCATTGCGGGTGGGGATTGCCGGCCATTAGACCTCTGCATATTTCATACAGAGGGAGAGATAGTAGGTCACGAACTGTGTTAGTTCCAGTGCAATGCGAGCTTCCCAAAAAACCTTATATAAAATCAACTAGGCAGGATCTAAAGGAATACATCCGATTACAATGACAGAAAAAACAAAACTTGCTTAAAACCTAAAACAAATATGGAGTGATGAATTGGAGTAATAAATTACAGTATTAGGTCTATTAAGCAAATTATAATTATCTTTTAAAATATTTTTGAAATAAAAATGTTGAAATTCAATTTTTAAAATAATTTTTAAATAATTTAAAAAAAATTTTTAAATTTTTAAAGAATATCATAAACACATATAGGTTTATGATATTCTTCTCTAAACGTTTGTTGTTATAAAACCAACCAAACAAACAAAAAAAAAAAAAAAAAAAATATATATATATATATATATATATATATATATATATATATACGCCTTTGTTAAAAGAGTAAAATCTATCATTTTCATGACAACACTGGTTTCAGATCGACCCAGAATATCGAAATCGGCTAGAGTTATGACAAACGCATTCTCTCAGCATCTAAATTTCTAATAATAAAAATTTAAAGCAAGAATTCATATATATCAAATTTATTAAATGCAATTAGATTCACAGAGAATGTGCATCAACCAAACAGACCTCACATCGTCCAAGAAAATCTCCATAAATAATGGAGTTTTCTTGGTTGAAGCAGCTTACTTGCATTTAAAATGCGATAAAAAATTAAAGAAAATTAAATTTCTGAGTATAAAAAAATTATATAAACTTAAAGATGTTATAAAATTTTTAATATATTTTTTAAAAATTGTTTATTTTTAGCTTAACATACTGCTTGTTATTCGAATACCTTCATAAAAAAATTATATTTATTGAAATAATCATTCACTCGCATTTTGATAAATAAATGGAGAGATCGTCGAGGATTGATTCATTCAATCCAATACCCTTGGAGGGTAATGGATGGCAATGTTGTAGCCAATGAAGCTCTAACTGAGGCTCGGCTATTGCTGTTACCTTCCTGCCATGATCAGGGCTTTAATAGCTCAATAACACCTTCTCCCTACACTGTCCTCTACAGATAACGGGGAATATGAAAAGCATTCTTGCTTCGTCCCTTTAAGCCAGTCCTTATAAGGACTAAGGATAAATAAATAAATAAACCTTTCCGAGTGTGAGTGGAGATCTTTTTTGCTCATGATAGATAAATAAAATATATATAGGTGATGTGTTATATTTCATAGTTATGTTATTTATAAATATAAATATATTTCATAGTTATGCTATTTATAAATATAAATATATTTCATAGTTATATTATTTATAAATATAAATATATATACTTTTTCATAGTTATATTATTTATAAATATATAGGTGATGTGTTATATTTCATAGTTATGTTATTTATGAGCCTGTGTAGCTCAGTGGATGTGGCGTTTGCGCTCCACGGCGCTTGGCCGCACGAAGGAAGACTTGCTTTCGAGTCTAGTCGGTCTAGTCTTTTTCTAAGCCTTTTTTCGACCGGTTCCGGAGTTAGTCGATCTCTGGCACGGGCAAGCGGGTTTTTCCTCCAGGAAACTCGGGTTTTTCGTCCCGTAAACTCAAGAAAATCGACCATAGAACCCACATTATTTCAGACATTAAATATATTGTGTTAGGGTTAGGAACCACGAGATGGCGGCACATTTGAGCTGTCTTTCTTCACTGTGTACAGCTTAATTAGTGATAGCCTTGGGCCATCTATCTCTGATTGGTACCAGTGGAGATTGAACTGCACACTCAGTCTCTAAAAGTTAGATAGGGCTAAATGGCCTCGCCTACTCCCCATATACGGGAATAAAAAGGAGTTAGCTGATTTTTTTTTTATGATGTAATATCTATAAAAAGCTGATCTATAAATATAAATATCTGTTATACAGGTAGTCCTCGACTTACGACGGGGTTACGTTCCAACCTCTCCGTCGTAAATCGGGGACTTTTGTTAATTCTTGATTTGTTTGATTTCTGTTATAATATTTTTTATAAATTAGGTTTCTATATAACTAAAAACGATGAAAAATGTATAAACTTGCATAAACATTTATAAATCATTTATTAGCACATACAAATACATAAATACAAAATTAAGAAAGAAACATTTAAGAAAAAATTACATAAACGCATATCATAAATGGCGCACTTACTTTAATTTGAAATTCCTTGAAATATTAGTTAACATAAACAAAAAACTTATTAGCAGTGTCTTTAATTAAACAGACGAGTAACTGTCACTTATGTGGATGATATGATTATACTCAGCAATCGGGAGTAGCTTTTTTTTTAATCAGAAAATTGGTTAACGTTGTCTGTTGGATTTTTGTTTTCTTTTCTTCTTCATATATTTCGCGATAACATCTGACTGCTTCTCGAATTTGCTTTTCGACTTTAACGAAACGATATTTTCGAGTAGCTGAAGTCCTTGATTTAGTTTGGAAAATACTTCAGCTTATCCTTTTACAGTACATTATTTTAACGATTTCTCTTCTTCATCCTCCTCGTTATTCCTTTCTTCTTCTACAACTCTTTCGTTTTGGAAAATCAAGTCTTGGTCAATAAGTTCACCATCTTCGTGATCTGCTAATTCTTGTTTATCGTTAATATTGATTTCTAAATCCAGTTTTCTTGCAATTTCTTCACCAATTTGTTCTACCATACTAAACTCATTGTACTCTTCGATTGTCCCCTGCGGTGGTGACTTCTACCAAATTCCTCGCATCCATTGTTCCGATTCTTCCTTCCATGAAGCTCCAATGTTCTGGATACGTTGGTTAATATCGTAATTTTTTCGAAAATCGCGTAATGGTAAAGCATCGTTGTCCATTGCTGTTATTGCTTGAGAAAATGTAGTTTTCAGATATATCTTGAATAATATGTCTTGAATGTAGCAATCGAACCTTGATCCATTGGTTGAATCACGGCTGTTGTGTTGGGAGGTGGATACATCACATTTATATTTTCATTCAAATCGCCGATGTGAAGAGGATGTCCTGGAGCATTGTCAAGCAGCAATAGAATTTTAAAAGGAATGTTTTTTTCAAGACAGTAGGCACGTACGTCTGGAATAAAACAATTTAAGAACCAGTCTTCGAATAAAACAATTCTCATCCAAGCCTTAGGTTACTCCTGTACTTAAACCGGCAACTCATTGTTGTCAATGTTTTTGAAAGATCTGGGGTTTTGTGAACGGTAAACAAGAAATGGTTTTAATTTAAAACCAGCAGCATTTCCTCCAAGAAGAAGCGTAACCCTATCTTTAAATGCCTTAAAACCAGGCGCCGACGTAGCTTCTCTCTGAATGTTAGTTCGTTCTGGCATTCTTTTCCAGAACAGTTCGGTTTCATCTACGTTAAAAATCTGCTCTAGCAAATATCCTTCTTCTTTTATCATCTCTTTCAGATTTTTCTTGAAAATTTCGGCACTTTCAAAATCGGAACTAGCAGATTCTCCCGTTATTCTTATGTTATGTAAGTTAAATCGGCTTTTGAATTGATAAATCCAAACTTTACTAGCGCTAAATGTATGCTCGCCATATTTATCATCTTGTTGCTTCCTTAAATTGTAAAATAAGCTGCGTGCTTTTTGTTTGAATAGTAAGCAAACCGAGAGGAATATTCTTGTTGATTTGATTATCTATCCATATCATAAAAAGCTTCTCCATTTCATGAATTGGCACTTCTCTTTTTTCCGTTAAAATTGCACATTTCATATTAACTGCCCCTTCAAAATTGCAACGAGAGAAAAACGAACACTTCGACTGCTGATTAGCAACTAACGTGCGGCTGTGATAAGCTAGAAGTGGGTGAATCATAGCAGCAGCTATTGCGTATTGGTAATGGGCTTTGCTTGTCGACTAATGGCGACGCTGCAATGCGTATACAAAAACAATGTGATGTATGTATGTATATGCTGGCGGCAAAGTTAAATTAGAGAATTTTTAATAATAATAATTTTGGCCGTTGTAAGTCGTGGACTACCTGTATTATTGTATGAGAGCACATATTATATGTCCACCAATTCTGACACTCAGCGACTTCTAGAACTACCCCTCGAAATTAGTACTTGATTGAATTCCACTGACTAACTTCCATTTCACCGATACGTAACTCCAAAAAAGTTTAGTTGAATCCCAAAATTTGTAAATCAGGAACGTATCTGCAATGGACATGCAACAATCTTTGAGATATCTTACGATGTAGAGGTGTTTGACATCCGGACAGAATGACAGCTTATTAAGAGGAACTGAATGTAACTATGCAGGGTTTGTTATGATGGCTTTGCTTCTGGATGATAACCTGAAGAAATCCTTTAGATTTTCAAGAATCAAGCTACGACGGAGGAGGTGAACAGAGATGCTCTACCAAGATTACTTCTACAATAAATAGTTATGACTGAATTCATGCTAAACATGATTGGGTGCACTTGGTCAGGTGAGATTATACACGATATTCAGTATCTGTCCTTACGTTGTTGATGTCAGAACACTTAAAGATTTCCAGGTATATCACATCACTATCGTCTTGCACTGTTGTGGTCAACTATACAGGATGGTTCAAAATTCCACGTACAAACTTTGAGGGGAGTTACAGAGCATTAAAGTCAACCCTATTCACATAAAAAAGCATGACCGGAAACGCCACCGCAAGGTACTAACAGGGACATAAAGATGCAGATATAACACCAAGGCAGTAAGTAGTGTAAAAAACTTTATTAGGCGTAACTGAACAGTTCAATAGTAGTTGGATATATAATGTGGTAAACGGGGTGCCTGCCATTCTCAGCATTCTGTATGTTCTTCGACGTATGTTCTTCGCACGACGTCGAAAGCTTGAATGAGGAAGTCCCAATTGCTCACCTTCTTTTTTATGTTGGAATTTTCATCAGTAGTTTTACTTCTCTTACTGGACATGGTAGGGTTACGACGCGATACAAAAATTGCAACGAGAGAAAAACGAACACTTCGACTGCTGATTAGCAACTAACGTGCCAAAGGCTGTGATAAGTTAGAAGTGGGTGAATCTTAGCAGCGGCTATTGCGTATTGGTGATAGGCTTTGCTTGTCGACTAATGACGACGCGTATCACTTTCCGATGGTGTTTCCGGTCATACTTTCTTATGTGAATATGGTTGATTTTGATGTTCTCTACCTCTCCTCAAAATTTGTACGTGGAAGTTTGAACCACCCTGTAATGTGCCCTATGACTTGATACTATCTCATGCTCCAAGTTTTGTCCTTCCTTCCTTGTACATGAAATAATTCATCGTTCTGTGCAACCGTTGTCTTATTGGAAAATTCTCAAAAACATAAATAACTACGTCGAAGCGATATTAATATTTCTTCTCTGGTTGGATGGAACTTAGTGAAATTTGGCAGTTACGATGTTTACTAAACTTTGTCAATTTGAGTTCAGTCAGACCATATTTTTGGAAAATGATATGCAAAATCTATTTTTAAATAAAAAAATATACATAATTTGTTTTATAGATTAAAAAATACATGCACAAACCAAAAGCAATTGACATTTCAGAGGATGAATCACCAATCATGAAAAACTAGGAAGCACGCAAACATTGCCAAATAATGCTTTAAAACACAACAAAAAATTGCGATGACCACTTACTTATTATGTCTGATCTTTGAAGTAATGTATACATTAAAACAGTCATACTATACCATCATGTTATTTTGGTTTAAGCCAATAAGAACACAACTTGGTCCGCTAAATCCCAAATTGGCAGCCCATCTTCGTTTGGTCAGTATCCAGGTAAATATCGACTTACACGGTGCACCACGAGACGCTGAATTTGGAAATAAAGGTCAGAAACCCTGGTCTTTATTTCCAATTTAGAACCAACTTGACCTGGTTGGTTCTTTTCTTCGCATTCCTCAAAGGATTAGTTGGAGATCTTTCAGTTATTCAGATTGGATTCTTAAGCGTCCTCTGAAATTTGATAATATTCGAGTCTTGTCCATAGGAAGTCAGTAATGACGTATTCTTTACGTGTTAGCTATCGTAATATCCCATGCACCCCATGATAATAATATACATATCAGAAATTTGATGATGCTGAAGACCTAAAAATAATATTTTGCGAAAAATACCTCTTTTGGTGAACTTTTTGGAACTTCAGGGACGTCAGGGTACCTCTTTCTTCCGGCTACGCCTGAGCTCTTGCAGAATAAAGAATTGAATCATACACGCCTGTGTATGTATGTGCTGAAAGGCTAAAGGTTTTAGCCTCTCAGCACACATACATTTTCTTGTTTATTATTAACAAGAAATTTCTTTTACTGAAATAAGAGCCAACAGGCTTCACTTCGGCGAAGTAAAATTATTCAAAATTAAGTGGCCACTTAATTTTGAATAATTTTACTTATTTCTTGATTAGCATGTCCATAGAAAGGAGGACGCAACACACATGTGCATGTATTGATCGGAGGGGGGGGGGGAACACCTCGGTTCCAATGTCGTCTTAACGTGAAGAGCATTGATCATCATATACTGATTGTCTTCAGACGATTTTCTATTGGGGTAGGGTTACAGAATTTTCCTGCTACAATGGACTCAGACGAAAGTCTGAGAATATACGCAACAGTAGATAGCAAAAATGCATTTACCATGCGAAGATAGGGTTTGCGGAGAGGACAGAGTACAGTATATGAAGAGAGGGAGGCCGTCATGTTTCCAAATAATAATAATAATAACATACTAAATAAAACAGTTCTGACAAAAAAAACTTATAAAGAACAGCGTTGATACAACGGCTGGGTCAATCATATTTACATGCGATGCTAAATAGATTTGTATTATAAGCTTATCGCAGATTTATTTATTTATTTATTTATTTTTTTTTTTGTCCGTACGAAGGGAATGAAAATGTAGATTAGACTGTACGTATTATGTAGGGAGCGCTGTACTACTCTTTTTCTGCTAATAAAAAACTGGAAATCGGAAGGCGTAATCGCATTTCTTCGGTAGCGTCCATTGTGATTTTAAAATGGCAGAAGGCGGTAATTATCCCAGACGACGTAGGAGGAGGAGAAGACAAGAAAGCCCTCTTTTTCAGGAAGCAATGCGAAGAGCTACAGGAGATGACGCTGATACCATCAAACATTATTACTGTTATCTCTGCTTGTATAATCACGTTAACGGTTTGAGAGTTAAAAGACATCAGCGAAATGTGCACTATCCTAATCAGGGTCGAAATCCAGCAGGAAGGATGTTCATGCTGGTGAGATTCACTCACGAAGGCATCTCGTACGAGTGTGTTGTGTTGGTAGCGTGGAGAGGTGGGCGGGTGTATTTCACTGAAGTAACCATGGAGCAGTTTCAGCTGCATCTCGACTCGCTACCAAACTGAAGTGCCGCAGTGTTTTTCTATGCGGAATTTTGGGCTCGTTCTAGAGCTCTGACTTTGATGTTTCTTAAAATTCGTTGGTACTTTGTGTTCTTCAGACAACGTTCGTTTGGAATGAGAGGTCAAGTTGCTGATTGCGACAGCAAAATGGTGACTAGCTTACCGTTCTTAGTATTTTATGCTTGTGTTTAATAGATTTTAGTGGCTTTTATGTAATCAGACTTTTTCTATATTAAATAAATACTTTTTGATTTTAATTGGAGAGTTTGGTGAAAATTTGTCTTAAATTCACAATGTATTTCTTTCCTACCCTTGTGTAGAAATAGTTTGCTCCTTGTTTATCACATAAAGAGACTGGTCTCTTAATTCTAATAAGATAAATCGTTGGTTTGCAATTTATAGCTTTGTTTAAAAAAAAAAAAAAAAACTAAATTCAATAGTTCGTTAACCATCATGAAGATGCATACCTCTACGTGTCTAACCAAGCAACCTGCAAAGAACTGTCACTAACGTAATTTTTACATCTAACTTCTTTTAACAGAAATTTGAATTTAGTATAGAAAATTCATTACTACTAATAAAGTTTTTTTTTTTTTTTTATGTCAAACTTTTCAATAATTTTCACTCAATCTTAAAGGGGAAAAAAAATTTTGATAGAAGTTTCTTCTAAAGATTTTCTATGAATTAAGAAATTGAAATGCTAGTGTTGTACCACGAAAGCAAAAGGTGTAGTCGCTGTTTTATAGCAGATGCAGAAACCGCAAGTAAATTTTTTTTTCTTTCCCCCTTTTAAATCCGTTTTTCTTCCTAGTCGAATGCTGATTAGCCTTTCAGTAGCCACATGCAAATTCATTTGAGTTCCAAATGCCTCCTTATCTCATCCACGTCGATTTTAACGAACTAAAACTTTAAGCTTTCGGTTATCAGTTGTTAACAAGTCTATTTAGTTCGAGGAACTTGAAGGGGAAACCATGATCTGGGGGAGGGGAAGATTTGGGTTGTTTCTGATTACTACCACTAAAGCGTTGGGACTCTCGTATGTGTTATTTGCTTTACTGGCCCGGTTGCTTGCATTACGGATTTAAAATGAGCTTAAGTGGAAGCGTCGCTCCTCCATACGAGACTGGTTAACCGGCTTACACTTAATCACTCAAGATTCTTCTCATCACAGACAGGAAGAAGGGAATTCCTCTTGATTTTACGACTGGCAGCACTACCGATTCATACCGAACTAACGTTTTTCGATCCATTTTATTCATCAAAGCTTCATCTTGCACTGCAAACCCGATTGCTTACGGAATGTTGATTAACTTTGCATTACACAGTAAAGAATGTTGTAATTTGTTTAAAATCTTTAAGGCGTTTACAGAAGAAGCTGGGAAACTTGCTAAAGTTTTTCAGCGGATACTTATCTAATAGATACTTATCTAATATTTTGTCTACGATTTGAATTCCTTTCAAATTCAAACAGTTCAGCAGTACCAAGAGTGTCACCACTGTACTCGGCTCGATGTTTTAAATTTCCTGATATCTCGTAATAACTTGGTTTCCCCCCCATTATTTCTTACATAAATGCCGTACCCATTTCAAAGAATATTCAGTTCGATACATCTTCAGGCAGGAAAGTACTGGGTTACGTGCAAAGATTTAATTAAACCAGAACTTGTATAAGTGAAGTGGATATTAAATCCAGCATTTATTTTCTTTTGGTATTATATAAACTTAAAAATATTTGAGTTAAAACCTTTTTTGGCTCTTGTTTTAAATGGAAGTTTGTTAGGCTCTTTTTATTATTCAACGTTAACTCAAATTACCTCTTCGTGGTCGGAGGTAGATTTGCTTCGAACTTTATACGTGATCATTTTGAATAACTTCCACATGTGTTCGTAGATTTGCTTCATTTCTGCAATAAATCTAATCTTATATTCTTCCGTTCATGTATATTGATAGACATTACATTAGTGAAAGTTTAATTCTAACCTATTTGAATAACTTCAGATTTTCAAAACGTCACATTCATTCCAATCTTTAATTATAAAGATTGGAATTGCGAATGTACACCGCCTCTCAAGCATAAGTAATGCTTGAGGCGGTGTACAATACAATATATAAAGCCATATTTTTAATTGGATGTTAATAAAAGATACTTTGGTTTTTAAACCAGGCTATTTATCATGATATTTCAAGTGCAGTAAAAACCTCCAGGCTAAATGGAAGGATAGTTGAACTGTTAGCTAAATTCAACTGTTTGGCTTTCGCCGAGGGTGGCTAATTCCGCACATCTTTAGTTAGCATCTATAAAAATATGAACGAAAGCTAATCGCCTTCGTTCATATTTTTAATTTCTGCATGATGCACTTATTTAACAGAGTTCAAAGTCTGTCCAATAACTTGCAGGAATAATGCACAATCCGAAAATGGTGTGCGGTATCGACCTTTACTGATATATAGATATGCCCGTTTACAGCCCAGAATGTTGGATGTTCAACCACAGCATTGCTCAGGGATTGGTAGCGTAAAGAATAAAACATGGACAGGTCAAAACAGCTGTTATGTTTTCGAATATTTCAAACCAGAAAAGTGTATGGGTACCGTAGGTTAGTCGGAAGAATAGCATGTGACAGAGGCCTGGATTTAGTCCGTGTTTGGACTCGAATGTTTTCTTTATATTTATATACAGGGTGGTTCAAAATTCTGCGTACAAACTTTGAGGGGAGGTAGAGAACATCATCAAAAACAACAATATTCACATAAGAAATCAAGACCGGAAGGTACTAACAGGGACACAAAGATACAGAAATAATACAAGGCAGTAAGTAGTGTAAAAAAAAAAAAAAAAAAAAAAAAAAAAAAACTTAGGCGTAACTAAACAGTTCAATGGTAGTTGGATACATAATATGGTTTCACATCAGGCGTGTGAAACGAAGAACATGAATAAAATGACGCATGTTCTTCGTACCACGTTGAAAGCTTGAATGAGGAAGCCTCAATTGCTTACCTGGAGCGCTGGCGAACAGCGCCACCTATCACTGTCGGGTGGCGTTTCCGGTCATGCTTCCCTATTTGAATATGGTTGATTTTGATGTTCTCTACCTCCCCTAAAAGTTTGTACGTGGAATTTTAAACCACCCTGTATATATCAAAGGGATTTATGATGAGCATTGTAATATTTCTAAACGCGAAGAATTCAGATAACATTGCTAATTACATTATAGTTGGATAGTGAAGTCCTTTGGGGGGGAACAAGTTCAGTTAGCAAGCTTCGTGCATTGCCTCAATCACATCCAGTCAGTAATTTAACTCTTTCTTGCCATGTGCGGGATGCAGACTCGGCCCTTTCCGATAGAAAAGCAGATGGTTTCTGCTTTTCTAATGTATATAAGAGATAAGAATCTGTGAGACAGTTGACATTTATTCCGATTTCTGCACTAATGGACCATCCCTCATCAACTGAACCCCCTCAATATCATTAGCGAGTCTCTCTCAAACTCAGCAGTTGTAATGTGCAGTCCTACCGGAGGTATTTCGAACGTTCCGAGACGGAGCTCAATGAGTGTCAGTGGCCCCCCCCTCCCCACGGTTTTCTCCTGCTAGGAAAACCTTTTTTATTACCAGACTTACACAGACGCTCCCTGAATATATTTGCATGTGGTAGAATCCGAAATTTGTATTGCGTACAAATGATTTTATGAAAATAGTGTACATGCAATATTATCTAAAATATTTAAATTCATTAATATATATTTGCATGAACCTATTAAACAGCATAAGGCCACTTTTTGTAAAACGCGTTTTGCACGTACTGTATTGCAGAAACATGAAAAATTAGCATCATGCTATTCAAGGATTTAAGCTTAGAATGGCCTGTTCTCGCCTTAGTCATTAAGAGGACGTCCTGGCTTCCTTTTTCCTAATGGTAAAAAATTAATATTAAGTATATAAGTAAGTTAATGAACTTAACTCTTAGGTGTGTATATATATATATATATTAAATTCAAAAAATAAAAATAGTATTTATATATAATAAACAAATTGAAATAATACAAAGAATTAATAAAAAATAAATTTCATGCCGAAATTATCGGAGACCTCCAGGGAGTCAAGGACTCAGCGAAAGAGACTATAAATCACCAAACCAGATGTCATACTTTCCGGTAAAGGCATTCACATTAGATGCACTCACTACCCCTAAAGGCAAACTATTCCACTCACTCACTGCTCTCTGTAAGAAAAACCTAGCTCTTACCCTTTTCTTGACTGCGAATAAATTTAACTTCCGTAGATGCCGCCGTGTTCTCCCCCCGCCTTCCATATAACGAAAAATTTCATCAGTTGAAATGCTATAACACCCATTCAAAAGTTTATCGACCTCTATCGTATCAACCCTCTTTCTCCTGTTAACCAGAGTCTACAATCCACATAATCTAAATCCTATAATCCGGATATAATTCAGCTCTTTAAAAAGAGCTGAATAACGCGCAGATTTGGAAAATAGAGTTCAAAAAGTATTTATAAGTACGAAGTCTCCTTGTATTTACTCAAGTATCAAGTCAAATTGCTTTTGGGTTCATGTTTTCAATGACTTGTAGTCACGTTACAAGTCACTGGTCAGTTTATGTTATTTCCTTCGTGTCTTGACTCGATCTTTGTTTTCTCTGGTGTGGATTTCCTTCCATTTTATAATATCTTATTTTTTTTTAATTTTTAATTTTTCAAAAAGTTCTATTATTGATAATAGGTTATATGATACTGGACTATAACATGACCAATGAACATCTGAAGTCTCTCGAAAATTTAATTTTTAGTGTATATTTTTATAAAAAGACTCTTCTGGGTTATGAGGAACTTTGAAATAATGATTTGTTTTACTTATCAAAATCAAAGAACTTAAACACAGGGCGATCAAAATTAAAGTATCCCTGATTAAGGCCATGTGGAGCGCCACCTAGTGATCCAAATACTGCCAAACCTTGCAGGAATACATTGGGCGTCATGGGAAACGATATCTGAGAGAAAAAAATACTTCCTCAATTCACCACTAGGGGAGTTGTAAAGAGTAAATGTATAGAATTTGCATATATCACGCAGATTGGCAGCTGCCAGGAGGGTTTAAAAAATGGACACGGGATTTTTACCTTCATTCTGGTTGTTAAACCGTCCACAGTGATGGCCCTAAGCTTTCCCCAACGTGCTTTGCTCGTGAAGCTGTACTACCCAAGCATTTACAATGCTTTAGCTCACTCCTTGAATTTCGTCGCATGAACAAAAAAACCCGCATTCAATCCAACAAATTCCTTTGCATTCACCCAAGTTACTGTCTGGTGCGGTTTACAGCTTCGTTTATCATTGTGGCAGCCCTTCTTTTTCAAAATGCATGACTGCCTCGTTCACCTGATCTGCCCCTCTGTAACCTCTGGCTCCTGGGATTTCTTAACATAGGATTTATCGGGATTATCCTCATAAGCTGCCAGAGTTGAAAGACATCATAACACAACATCAGTTCCGACCAACTGCGTTGTGCCGTTGAACACACTGTGCAAAGGATGCAGTTTGTGGCATACCGGGAAGGGTAGCACATTGAGTAGTTCAGCCCGTGAATGTGTAATGAGGTGCATATGTTGCATTAGACACTATAACAGTAGTGAAGTGTTTGGAGAAACAAAAACTCAGTTTGATCCAAGAAATTTCACTTTCTAACTTTGTCTAGAAAAGCAGTGCTGATATCTCTTTGGTATCTAAAGATATGCGTTTTTCCCCATAAATATTATGGATGACAACTGTGAATGGGGAACTCTCTGTAATAAAGTGTTGTTTATGCTTGTGTCACTTTTCTTCTTCTTACAAACACACAGTAAAATTACATCTTCATTTGCCCCTGGTGGTGAATTTTGCAACTCCCCCACCATCATTATCGCTTTCTCACAACGCTCAATGTATTCTTGCCAAGATCACTGGGTGGCGCTCCACGTGGCTTTAAATAGGGATACTTTAATTTTGATCACCTTGTATTTTTATGAATTGATATTTAACGTACAAACTTTATTTAAATTCAAATAACTGTTTTTTATATCACTTAGAATTAAAAATGGAACTTCGGTTTACCAATTTCACAGATAATTTGATTTCACAATCGAATTTTGCCCTTTACCCAATCCTTGGTTTCCTTTTGATTTAATCAAAAGGAAATTAATTAATCATGCACAAATAATCTGAGATGAAAAAAAGTAGGGTAAAATTATGTTGTAAATAGTAAGAAAAGTCCTCAAGAAATTAGCAAAACATTCCAAAGTTTTTTTAATGAATGGGCTGCCTAGTGATCTGTTATTGGTAAGATTAGTACATGGAATATTTGTATTGAATAAGTTTTGGAGATTTTCTGAGAGTTGCTGTTAAAATCATTAAAAACGAGACAAGCGAAGCAAACGTACTTTTTCTTTTTTTAAATTAAAGATAAAATTAAAGATACCAAGAAATTATATACTTGGTTTAATCCATTAACCAAGTGTAAGCAAACAGAGTTTACACCTGCAATATCTTTTAGGACTGGGGCAACTCGTGGCAAAGGTGGTATGACTTCACATTAGTGTCACATAATGCAAAGCACATCTCCTTGCAGACATGTATAATGATATGGATTATGGGAAGGGTCACTACCAAGACCTGTTTCGACCTTTATTGAGCTCTCATCAGTGAGAGCCATACCCGGAGGTGAGACACCAAGGTTGAAATAATGCAGAAGTCATATTTTCCTGTATGAGTTGTCAATAGGTGTCACAACTTATTAACATACTTTGCATTAGAGATAGGTAGTTGTTGAAAGATTTTCACTTGGTTATATATATTTTTGGTCCTTTTTTCCCCTAGAGAAGTATACTACACATACCGGCCACTGAATTAGAAACTTTTATTTTACGTATAGGCACGAGAGTGGCAATACCGATCTTCAATTCCCTGCGCATACTCGAAGAGATATGAGCAGGGAAGAGCCTTCATTAAATGCTATGGTCAATTGCTGCATGCAGGAAGCTCTGTTTGTCCTTACAAGCCTTCTCAGAGGCGTAACTGTGGTCTTAAGGCCAGAGTTACATCTTTTAGACAAGCAATGTAGGTTATTTTCCCACTGATTAAACACCTTTTGATAAACTAGTCAGCTCTGCTGTTTTCAAAATCGTGGCTCCAGCAGGACGGACATCCACAATAAGCCCTTTATCGAAGTCCGAAAGATCCTTTGTTTTTCCCACTGGGATCAACGCTATTGACGATTACCACCAGCACCATTCTTAAATACTTGCCTACAACACGTGGTGACGCACGTGACCAAGTATTTTGCATAGATTATTATATATATATCCATCATGAAGATTGGTAAATCTGTGATTGTTAATCATGACCCACTGGCACAGAGCCAAATGAAAGTATATTTGTTTATGTAACACTAAATAATTATTATAAATAAAACTATAATTATCCTTCTTAGATATTCTGATTTTAGTAGCCTAAATTAAATAAAATACCGATTTTAGATATTATACTTCTCTTCCGTCTCAAAAGGGTTCGTTATAATTTAACTAAAATAAATAAAACTATCCACTGTACTAACTTCAGCAATATTTGTTGTGTTGGATTTCATTTAGCAGCTTAACATGCAATGGTGGATTTTTCTCTTAGATCCACAAACGTTGAAGATAGATTCTAATACAAGACGACTGTGGTTGTTTGAAATTACTGGAGAAGAGCATCTTCTGTTCTGCGGGATGAAATTTTCTGGAGGAAAACCTTTCTCCACCGTATGTGGCCTGCCAATTCACCTTAAGAAAAAAAAAAGTAAAGCTTTATCTTTTCCCAAATGGGATTCGATCCCAGGTCTTTCAAACGGAAGTGCAGTCATCATACCGACTGAGGTACGCACTCTTTTAATAAGACCCCCAAAATATAAACATAATTGCTGCTTATAACCATTACACGTTTATTAAATTTTATTACAACATAAAAATAAAATGGTTTTAATTAATGGCATTTAACAAAAAACTAATTTAGTTAAATTCGCGAATACTAATTTAAACATTTTAAATTTAAGCAGAAATATTCGTTATTCCATCTTACGGAAGATTACACCATGCTCAGCTCATCCCCTAAATATAAATAAGCTATAAAAAACAAGTGGATATTAGATCCAGCATTATTTCAAAGCCGAGCGAACGTAGAAACTAAGAAGTTTTCGTAAAGTGAGTTGACCAAAGAACTTACGGGAATACATTTCCGGGCATTCATGAGTTGCCTTACTTAGAAGACATAGGTGGCGCCAAAGCGTCTATGTGTTGGCCTTTTATTAGTCAGTCCATTTTGATGTGGTTCACTGGCCTGATAGCTGTTTAGAAAGTTGGTTCTCCTCAGAGACAGGCACTGTATAAGTAAAGGCCTCTCTAAAAATTAGGCGATCTTCCAGACCACTTCCTACGAGTGACAAGGATCGCCCAACTCAGCAGCGGTTCCACTCAGTGACAGACTCGCCTACCACTGAGCAGAACCGCTCATATTCCAGTGGAAAGCATTCACCGACAAGCCCCGACAGAAGCCATTACGGAAACATCAAAATCCGGTTATTCAAGTTGCTCCCCCAAAGAAAACTCTCTACTCAACAACTCCATAATCTTAATCCCCCCTCAACGGTATATGCTTAAGTGCGGGGTGAGATCCCACGGGTGAGCGATCCGTAGGACCAAAATTCAGACATTCAGAGAACCGGTTGGCTCTACACCGTGGCAGGCTTCCCCACCACCGAGCAGAGCCGCTCATTTGTTCATCTAAGGGGTAACAGCAACATCCATGCCTCAGTTGACTTCACAGGCTACAGCATTGCCATTCATTACCCCACCACTCAGGTCCTGGGTGACAGCAACAGCCAAACCTCAGTTAAAACTTCAAGAGCTATGGCATTGCCATTCATCACCCAAGCGGGAGATGGAAGAAATAATGATATAATGGGAGTCCATATCTTTCATCACCGGCCTATGTGGTATAAAGATGTGCTGAGTAAGCACATCTTTATACTCCATAGAGTAAGATAGTAGTAGGTAATAAAAGGCCTCAGTCGACCTGCTTAACTATATAACCATTAAGAGGTTTGTGGCCAAACAGGTCTGCCGACATCATCTCCTTACGTCTGTTCTTACAGCCCTCATCTGCCAAACATCTTTCAATATGCCCAACAGATGAAAAAACAAAAGACAAACCTTACAGAAACAAACAAAGGTAAGACAAGTAAATTCTAGACTAAATCAGAAGGAGCACTGGTTTAACGTTTCGGGAAAATAAGAAACAAGTGGACTGCAAAGTTGGGAGAGCCTGGCCCGAGTGATTCAGCCCACAAGAGGCTGCACCGCCTCGATGTAAGCCTTCGCAGGCCGGGTTCTCAGGTCTACCTCCCTCCTTGGTGGACTAGAGGTCTGTTAATTTGTGGAATAGAAACTGACACATTGTGCTTTTGTCCTTTGAAGGGAGGACAGGGTTTGGTTTGCCCTTACTACTGTTTGCTATTAACCCGCGTTATCTCGTTAATTAGGTATTGTACCGTACAGAATGCTAGCGCTTTAAGGGTGTCGTACACCTTCTTAACTTTTCATTTATATCCTGAATTGCGTTCATGTTTACTTTAGTGAATCTTGTGATGTCCTTTATGAAGGGGTCTCCCCATTCGAACCCCACATCCTCAGGGCCTGTGAGCATGAACAGAGGTTCCCCACATTTAAAGCAAGCTCTTTGACAATTTTCAAGTGCATGGCCTGTTGTAAGGCAGTGTTTGCATTTAATGTTCGGGCAGTCTGCCCTAGGTGATCACAGCAGCTGCATCTGAAGCATTGCCTCTTTACCCCTGGGTAATTTACCATTACTCTGGCCGATCCTATGACAACAAAGTTTGGCACTTCTGTTTTCATTTCTATCATTACCGCGACTTCACCAGACTTCCAATCTCAATCGGTGGTCACTTTGACTACTCCCCATTTGGAGAATATTGCCTTAACCCTTTTTGCCCTAGTGATGTCTCAGGGGCTCACATTGGTGAGTACGGGCATGGCAAACCCGAGATACCCAAGCTAGACCTGATCTACTTCATACAATATACACTTGGTATATCATATCTGGAGACTGGTCTTCTACTCTTCTACCTATAACAACTCGAAGGCGAGGGGTGACTCTCTTCTCAAATTGTAGTTTCCACTATCTAAAAAAACGGCTGAATTCAGGTCAAGGAGTGGTGGTTGACTCTTGACGAAAACTTAATTATTGAAACCGAAGAACTCTAACCAACCTAAAGATACATGTCGGCTCGACCGTCGCCCGGTCAAACAAGGGTCACGCCCACTATTAGGGAACCAAGATAGTGAAGACGAAAAATATGCTATTGGAACAAAACATCACCTAGTAGACAGGAAAAACATAACAAGCATAGGAACATGGAATGTAGCAACTCTTCACCGGGAAGGAGCATTAGAAATACTACTGCATGAATTAGACAACTACCTATGGGAAGTGATTGGACTCTGCGAAACTAGATGGACTGGAAAAGGAGAATTCCACCATGGACAGTACAAAATATTAACTTCAGGCGGGGAAGACAACAAACACCCACCAAGGAGTAGCATTTATATTAAAACCAAAGGCTCAAAACTCTCTATTGTCCTACAATCCTATCTCACCTAGGATAATTAAAGCAAGATTTAAAACATCGATCGGATCACTAACTATTATTCATGTATACTCACCAACTTCGACATCATCAGAAGAAGTCTTTGAGGAGTTCTATATAGATTTGCAAAAAGCAGTACAGCAGACATCAAGTCAAGATCTCCTAATTGTAATGGGGGACTTAAACCCAAAAGTAGGCAAAGACTGGGATACCTGGCCAAGAGTAATCGGAAAGTTCGGGTATCGAGAAAGCAATGAACGTGGTGAAAGACTGTTAAACGTCTGCTCAAATAATAGACTAATAATAACCAACACTCTCTGTAAACATCCAAAACCCCAAAGAAATTGGACATGGATATCACCAGACAGACAAACCAAGAATATGATCGACTATATTATTGTAAACGAAAGATGGAAATCAAGTATCCTAAACTGCAGATCCTTCTCTGCAGATTGTGGATCAGACCATAAGCTAGTATTAGCAAACCTAAGAAGAAAGTTAAAATCTGGAAACACTTTTAGAGTCAAAAGGAGACGGAATGTAAAAAAAAAACAGAAGACAACAATATTCTAAGAAAATATCAACTAGAACTAGATAAAAACCTGAAGGGACTACCAAAACAGAATATAAACATCGAAGAACATTGGTGCAAATTAAAGGAAATAATATTAAATTCAGCAGAAAAAACAATAGGTTACACAGAAAGAGAAAGTAAAAAGGATTGGATCTCGAATGAAGTAAAAAGATTAAGCGATCGAAGGAAAAGCATGAAACTAAAACAGAACTGTAACAGAAGTGAATATAATAGATTAACCAGAGAAATTAGAAAACGAGTTAAAAGAGACATAATGATCAAAAACAAAGAGGGACAAATAATTGAAAGTAAAACAAAAAGAATGGCCAGATGGGAAGAATACTTCGAAGATTTATATAATATAAACAGCTCCCAGGACATTAAGATTCCAGACACTGAAATGGAAGAAGAAACAAATATCTTTACCAAAGAAATAATAGCACACAACATAGAAACACTGAAAACTAGGAAAGCACCTGGCATGATGAAATACATGCAGAATTCTTAAAAGCAGGAAAGGAACAACCTTTAAAACCAATAAAAACATTATTCGAAAGGATCTACAAAAACGAAGCAGTGCCAACTGATTGGACCAAATCAGTCATAACTCCTCTATACAAAAAAGGAGATAAAGCAGAATTCAATAATTACAGAGGCATTAGCCTCCTCAGTATTACAAGTAAGGTTTTTACGAAAGTACTCCAAAAACAAATTAAGCCATATAGAGAACTGGCACTAGGAGAAGAACAAGCCGCTTTCAAACCAGGGCGAAGCACAATCGATCAATTGTGCTAATAGAAAAGACACTAGAGTACAACCAAAGTTGCAACATAAATTTCAGACTTTCATCAGGCATTTGATTCAATCCGTAGAAGAGAACTATGGAAAACTATGGAAGAATTTGGAATTCCCAACAAAACCATAAGAATAATAAAGAATCTGTATGAGAAATCTGAAAGTGCAGTACGAATGGAGGACACCTTAACCAACTGGTTCCACACAGAGAGCGGAGTAAGACAGGGATGCAATCTATCACCAGACCTGTTCAATCTTACACTGGAAGTAGCAACCAGTAAGGCCTTAAACAAAGAAGACTCCGGAATCAAAATATATCGGAAAAATGTGATAAATTTAAAATTTGCAGACGACATTGCATTACTTGCAGGCAAAGAAGAAAATCTACGGAGAATTTCTGATAAAATAAAGGAGGAGTGTATAAAATCTGGATTAAATATAAATATAGACAAAACAAAAATTATGCAAACAGGAAAAAGAAGCACCAATCTGAAAATTGAAATTGATAGTAAGAATCAAGAGCAGGTAGAAAACCTCACCTACCTTGGAGGAGTTATTGAGTACAATGGTGAAATTACAAAAGATATAAACAGACAAATCAGTCAAGCATCCCAAACATTTGGACGACTTAATAAAATATGGAAGTCAAGAGACATCAAACAAGTAACAAAAGTAAGAATCTATGAATCAATGGTCCTCCCAATACTCCTCTATGGAAGTGAATGCTGGAATCTCAAAAAGGCTGAAGAGAAAAAATTATTAGTTACTGAAATGGGTTGGCTAAAAAGATTACTTGGAGTATCTCTGCTGGATCGACTAAGAAACAAAGACATAAGGAAACGACTAAAACAAGAAATAACAATAATAGACAAAATTCAAGAAAGAAGACTGCGATGGTTTGGCCATGTGACCAGAATGAGAACAGAAAGACTAAAGATCTAAAGTCCTGAATACAATGATGGAAGGTAAAAGATCCAAAGGACGGCTCAGAATTAGAAGGATAGACAAATTAAAAGAGTGACCTGAAAACCAGATCACAACAAGCAACACCAAACTGGACAAAATTGTTCGGACTCTCCCGGAACAGACAGAAGTGGAAAGAGTTAATTCGGCCTCATCATCATCCACATATATGATGGAAGAGAGAAGAAGAAGCCTTAGTGATTCCAATTGGAATCACTAACTGTCTTGGCTTTCATAGCCCATATTACGTGGCGAATGATTCCAATTGGTATCGTACGTAGTAGTTCCATTTCTTTAATATAATAACAGATATGTATTATACGTATAAATGTTACCAATATCGGTTTTTATGACTTAGTAGAATATATTGGATTATAGAATATAAGCTCAGAAGTTGAATATATTTGCTACTAGAATTTTTCATCAAAATACCTGATACTCTTGCTTTTTTAGACCTAAAGACAAAATAAATAGAAAGAAAACCTTTTTCACTTGAAAAAAAAATTCAGGTCAGAAAGGGTTAATGATGTCGTTTCCTTCCTCTAGAGGGAACCTATCTATTTTTAAGGTCTTTACAATACTTCCCACTACAAATGGAAAAACTGTCTTTCCTTGACATTCCACCCCTAGCAGCAATGTCTCTCTTGTGGCGGCGTCTTTTACTACCACTTGGTACCTTCCTGCCCCCGCAGAACGCAGGACGATACTGACTTGATGGGTGAAGCATAAATGCTTTTCATATTCCCCTTTGTCTGAGAAGGAAAGTTCTTTGAGTGGAGAATTATTGAGCTTTAAGCTCGCCCTGAAAGGGCAGTGAGATTAGCTGTGTTCAGCTGAGCATAGAATTGATTTGGGTCTCTTGTATTTGCAGAAATCTGCTTCATTATAGTCTGAAGCTTGCTTGATCAGTGGGTTCGGATGATAAATTGTTTTGATGAAAAACTTTACTGCTAGGTCATTGGAGGAGGGATGTGATGTAGGGAATGTTGACTTCTCTGTGAATCTGAGAGTTTCTGATAAACAATGGGGCACCCAAACTCATTCTCGGACATTTATTCTGTATTCTCTGCAGCTTTGAATATTTGAATTCGAAGTATGACTCCATGCAGGAGATGCGTAAGTGATGACTGGGCGTATTACCATCCTATATATGAGTAGTTTGTTCTGAGTGTCCAATTTACTTTTTCTGTTGATCATGGGGTAGAGCTGCGCAATTACTTTAGATGTCTTTGAGCTTATGTGTTTTATATGACTGGTGAATTGTAATTTTTTTGTCGATCATTACGCCTACATATTTGGCTATATTCTGCCATGGGATCTTAACTCCCAGTAAATGTATATCTTCCTTTATCTGAGGCTTCTTTCTAGTGAACAGTATGGCTGAACTCTTCTGTGGATTTGCTTGGATCCTCCAGTCCATCAACCATTTCTCTAGTGTGTGAATACTGTTTTGGAGTCTTTTGATGGCTAGTTTGGGGCTGAGAGATCTAGCTAATAATTCAGTATCATCTGCGTATAATTCAGTGATTGTTGAGCTTGGGGTTTGAGAGATATCAGCTATATAGATGATATCCCTCAAAACCCAAGCTCAACAACAATCACTGCATTGTACGAAGATGATACTGCATTATTATACCAGGGGTGAGCCCTGGTATAATAATGCATTATACCAGGAGTGAGCCCTGCGGTACACCTGCCAGGACATCGCATCTGGTTGACATAATTTAATTTATTTTGACTTGCATGAATCTGTGAATTATTTTAACTAGATTTGTAGGCATATTTAATGTGATGAGCTTGTAGAGATGATCCTGATTCCACACCTTATCAAAAGCCTTCGCAGCATCTATAAAGACCGCAGCTGGTGGAAGTTCCGGTTGAAGCCTGCGGAGATGAATTCGATCAGCCTGTGGATCTGTTGAACTGTGGTGTGGTTTTTTCTAAATCCAAACTGCTCATTAGGAATTATACCTAGTTTATCCGTTTCTGATTGAAGCCTGGTAAGGATTACTTTTTCTGCGATCTTCCCAAGGCTGGACAGAAGACTGATAGGTCTGTAGCTTTCAGGGAGCTGGGAGTTTTTTCCCAATCTTTTTAATTGGCGTGATATCCGCTATCTTCCATGTTAAGGGAAAGTACTCGGGTCTGAGGATGGCATTTATTATGTTGACTAGATGTACAATGGCTTTTCTGGGGAGTAGTTTATTTTGTTTGTGATTCCATCTGAACCTGGAGCCTTATTGTTGTTCAGGTGGGTTATGATATTTATAACTACTGTTGGAGAAGCGGGTGTGATAGGTTCTAGGTCATCATTTTGTTGTGTTATGGTTTGCCTGACTCGGCGGCGAATCTTGTAGATAAGATTGATGTTCTCATTTTCATAAGAGGAGTTGCACCGAGTTTCCAAGCTGTCTACCAGGGCCTCTGCCTTTTCCTTGTCGGTATGGGTTATTCCTTTCTTGGTCTGAATTTGGGGTAAAAGTTGCCTTTTAGTGCGGAAGGTTCTCAGGAACTTCCAAATGGAGTTGTCCTCTGGGTTTAGTTTCGTTGGATTCACGGTCTTGGTTTCGATGTTATTGTAGAGCTTCACGGACTTGTCTGTTTAATTTATTCAGGTTTGGTTTATCTTGCGGGGCTCTTGTGTTATGGTACCTCTTTCTGGTTTTGTTTTTTAGTCTGATTAAATCCATGATTTCCTCAGGGATCCGACCACTAGGATGAAAGAATGTAGTTTGGGTAACTGACTTTAGTGCTTTTTTGATTTGACTGGTAAGGTTGTTTACAGCAAAGTCTATCTTCTCTTTAGTGTGAATAGCAGGGACTGGGCCAACGTGGTCAGGGAGAATTCTGGAGAGCTTGTCCCAAGATTCCTGCCCCATAAGGGGTAAAGCCAAATATCTTGTCTGCTCTTACAGCATCAATCAAAGCTTTCACAAACGTCCTTTTCGGGATACTAGCGTCTGCTACCATACCGAGAGTCCTGGTGCATGGTAAAACAGAGGACATGATCGACGGGGGGGGGTCTGCTACTCGATTCCCTCCACCACCGAGTGTTTATTCTTGCCCCAGTCCGGGGTTTATGCTATATCTGCCGCTACGTAGTTAATTATGTAGATCAGAGGTCGGCAACCTTTTGAGACGCGCAGGCCACATTCAACTTTTATTTTTAATAATCGGGCCGCAAGCGTTTAATTAATAGAAAATAGTGAGTGAAAAAAAATACTCAAGTTATCAATTTTTATTATATCAATCTTAAAACACAGAAATATTTAAAGTACGAGATATGAAACAATGAAAATGAAACTCAATGAAAAATTATTATCACGTAAAAACAAAGTAAGATAGTTTATGCATCACAATATGTATGTCTCTCTGCTTAATGTGACTTTTGTGATTGTTTTCCCTTAGCCAAATTATCTAGATCCATTTGATAACCTTAGGTAAAAATTGGAATCGAAGCATGCAAATGTTCGTCAGTCGGTCGAGAAGAAAATTTCTTTTTTTTCTAAAACTCGTGGCAGAAAATGCTTGTTCGCATATGTATGTGCTTCCAAATGCGACTATCATCTTCTTTGCGAAAATGATTAATCCTTCAAATTTTTTGTAAGAATCGATAAAATATTTCGATATTTAAAATGCGTTCTTTAATGTTTCATTGCGTTGTAATTCCAAAAATTTCGTCTATAGTCGGTTTGGTACGTCATCAATGTCGACATTAAAAGGGTGCAAAAATAATCGCACTTCCATGCTATTTTTATGAAAATCCACAAATCGTATTAAAAATTCCGTTTGTAAATCTTCAATAATACCAACAAAAGTTTCCTTTTGTGATTCCCATCCAACTGTAGATGCAGATTTGCAACGTATGTAATGATGTAGATTTTCTTCCGTCATATATTTCTTTAACAGACATAATTTGCCTTCAAAAGGTTTTATGCGAGAAAACAGTTCTGCTAGTAATTTACCTTGGCCCTGCAGGGTCAAATTAAGTTTATGACGGTAGTTGTAATGTTTACCATAAATGCAAGATACATAATCCATTTTTTATCCGATAGTTGGGAGACAGTATTTTCGTGTTCCGTCATGAAAACATCTATTTCTTCACGTAAATTAAAAAATCGTTTTAGCACATCATCTATACTTAACCATCAAACAGTTAAGTAGTAGATAACGTCCTCTTGAATGTCCATAACGTCTTTTCTTGATGACAAAATTTTACGGGCCACATGCCATGGAAGTATGATCATCTTTTATGGGCCGCCAAAAATGCACGTTTGGGCCGGATGCAGCCCGCCAATCCCTGATCCAGAGCCTCGACGAGACCCTTATTCGATAACTACCTAAAGAACAGATACTACGTTTTGCTCTTAGCTGATAAGAACAGATAGAATGGGAGTTCATATCTTTCGTCACTGGCCTGTGGAATATAAAGATGTGCTGAGGGTCAGCAAGTAGTGAGAGGAGAAGAGAAAAAGGTAGAGTAGGATAGTAGTAAGTAATAAAAGACGCCTCAGTCGACCTGTTTGACTTTATAACCTCCTAAGATGTTTGTAGCCAAATAGGTCTGCCGACATCATCTCCCTATATCCATTCTTACAGCTTTCGGCCGTCAGCCATCTCTTCAGATGTCTGACAAACGAAAAAGGCAAAAACAAATGAAACAGAAGGCAAAAAAAAAGGACAAGAAATCAATTCTGGAGTAGATCTGAGGGAAAGACTGAAATAGTTTTTATAAAGGAAAGGACAAGTGAATTATAAATTTGGAACTGAAAGAGTGGGGTAAGGAGCCTGTGTAGCTCAGTGGATGTGGCGTTTGCCAACCACGGCGCTTGGCCGCACGAAGGAAGACTTGGTTTCGAGTCTAGTCGGCGACTAGAGGAAATTTTTCTAAGCCTTTTTTCGACCGGTTCCCGAGTTAGTCGATCTCTGGCACAGGCAAGCAGGTTTTTCCTCTCGGAAACTCGGGTTTTTCGTCCTGTAAACTCAAGAAAATCGACCGTAGAACCCAGATTATTTCAGACATTAAATATATTGTGTTAGGGTTAGGAACCACGAGATGGCGGCACATTTGAGCCGTCTCTCTTCACTGCGTACCGCTTAATTAGTGTTTGCCTTGGGCCATCTGTCTCTGGTTGGGTACCAGTGGAGATTGAACTGCCCACTCTGTCTCCAAAAGTTAGATAGGGCTAAATGGCCTCGCCTACTCCCGTATATACGGGAATAAAAAGGCGTTAGCTGATTTTTTTTTTTTAAAGAGTGGGGTAAGAACCTGGCCCGAGTAATGCAGCCTACGAGGAGCTGCACCGCCTCGATGTAAGCCTTCGCCGCTCGGGTTCTCAGGTCTATCCCCTCCTGTGTGAATTAGTCATAAGCATGCTGGGAAAAAAAGAATTTTTATAACCCTTTTTTATTTTTTTGGACTCCTAAGACATCACTGCTAAGTTTTCTCCACGGGACGCATTTATCGTGCGGAGCATTTTAATCGCTGCTCTCACCATCTCTTCTTCAATGTCCAGTATTCCCTTCAGCTGCTCATCGGCGAACGCGCTTATGTCATCTATCAATAGGTCACCCCATTTAAAACTCACGACCCTCGGACCTATTTTCCCCATAAAAAGGAGCAGGGGTTCCCCTGTTTTGTCTAATGCTGTTTGGAACTTCCCCTCTAATTCGGGGGAAATAATCTTTAAGAGGTGTCTCAATACCTGACCTACCTTAGCGCGGGTTCAGCAGAGGAGGTTTCGGTTTCCTCTGACAGGTCTATGTTAGCCTGTTTTTGTCTGTTTTGTATCTTTTCTCTGTCTTTCGGATAAGAACAGATATTATGGGAGTTCATATCTTTCATCATCGGCCTATGGAGTAAAAAGAGTGCTGTGGGTCAGCAGATAGCAAAAGGAATGAAATAAAGGTAGAGCAAGGTAGTAGTAGGTAACAGAGGCCTCAGTCGACCCGATTAACTATATAACCCGAAGGTTGAGGCTAAAGAGGTCCGCGGGCATCATCTCCACTCATCCATTCTCACAGCTTTCGTACGCCAAACATCCTTTAAGATGTTTGACAAACGAACGAGCAAAAAAAAAAAAAAAAAAAAAACCAAACAACAAAAAAAGACAAATAAATTCTGACAAAAATCAGAAAGAGAACTGGTAGAAATTTTTGGAAGAAAGAAACAAGTAGACTGCAAAATTGGGACTAGAAGAATGGGGGAAGAACCTGGTCCGAGTGATGCAGCCCACAAGGGACTGCACCGCCTCGACGTAAGCCTTCGCAGCACAGGTTCTCAGGTCAATGCACTCCTATAAGGAATGCCATGAACCTATTAAGACAAAAGTTACAGAGAAACTAATTTTTTTCCCCCCCAAAAAAATCAAAGAGGTGTTAGTGTGCCTTTCAATAAGTAGGACAAGGTTGAAGTCTCCCTACTTCCGTTTGTGATGGGCTATAAACACCTCTTCAGCCAACTTACTACCCCTGGTCATATCTAACATGTAAAGAGTTTCGAAAAACGCCATGCCACCTCATCTTCTATGTCAAGAACTCCCCCGTACCTGCTCGGGAGTGATTTCACTTATGTCGTCTATGAAAAGGTCATCCCATTTCGCACTAATTACCTTAGGACCTTTTTTTCCGTGACGAGGAGTAGATGGTCCCCTACTTTTTTTATGGCTCGTTTGAATTTCTGCTGTACCACGGGGGTGTATTTTAAGAGATGCCTTAAAGTCTTACCTGCTTTCTTCGAAAGCAATCTCCGATTCCTCTGGTGTGATGGTAGCTGATTTTGGCTTTTTTGTCTCCGCTTTCTCTGGACGTATTGATCATTTTGATGTGCTGGTGGTTGCCTCCATCTCTTCCTCAACTGAGTCTACGTTAGTGGCCTCTTTTTTCTCTGTTGTAGATTCTGTGTTGGCGGTCGGATTATCTAACTTTGTCCTGTCCGGTGTGACGTTCAGTACGGGGATGATTCTTTTGCTGGCGCACATTCCACTACTACATTCTCACCTGTAGGGACTGCGACATGTGGAGTCCTCTTTTTTCTGTTTTGTTTTCCCTAGAATAGTCTGGTGGAAATCAGCTTGTTTTCCTTCCGTCGTTGTCTTGCTAGCCGGCTCTGGGAGAGCTGGAAAATCGGCATTCACTGTCGGTTCAGAACTCACTGTTGGAATAGGTGTAATAGTCTCTCCTAAAAGTTCCGCATGAGATCTATGCGGACAGGTGTCCACCTTGTAATCTGTATTCCGACCCTTTAGGCAGGGTGTTTGGCACTGCTCCAATGCGTGTCCTACTGTCAAACAGTTTTTACACTTTATTTTGGGGCAATCTGCCCTGAGGTGATCGTACAAACTACATCTGAAGCACCGTCTTCTTACGCCAAGATAATTAACCATTACCCTGGTGGAACCTATGAAAACGAAGTTGGCGATGGCTGTTTTCATAGTGATTATAACCTCCCGGATTTCCAGTCTGGCATGTCAATGTCGTTTGTTCGTTTTATTTCACGGACGTCTCCACATATTGAAAACAACTTTCGAATCACTTCGAACCCTTTTTCAAGGTATTCAAGTGGAAATTTATCTATTTTCAAAGTTTTAAGAACACTCCCTACCATGGAGAGATAAACTTTTTCCCCTGCACAGTCGAAGCCTTGAAGGAGTTTCAACCTCGTCTCCATATCTTTAACGACGACCTGATACCTTCCACTCCCATAAAGAGTAAAACCGTAAATGCTCTGTGAACCTGCGCTATCTATTAGCGCTTTAACTACCGTTCGCTTTTCTATCTTAGCGTTAATCTCAATGCCGAGTGTCTTAACTCTTGGCAGAAAAGAAGCCATAATTCTTATTTATTAAATATAACCAAAGTGCAAAGCAATTCCTAAAATAAAGTTGCAACACTAACTAAGTGTTACAGAAAGAGAATATAATACAAAGTCCGAAATTCATGGACTATAAAAATAAAAAAGAGAGAAAAAACGCAAATATATATATTTGCGAGTCAGAATCTGCGAATGTTCAGTCAGAATGTTCGAGTCAGAATCTGCATATATATATATATATATATACAGGGTGTTCGGGATAAATTTGACATATTTATAATTAATTATATTTTTCCGTAAGTTACATGTATTAACACACACTTCTCTTCATTTAAAAGTTTGGACCCTTCTTCATTCATATACAAGATGTCAGAAAGGATGGATAGCTGGAACCCACCTGAATCATGGAAGAGAATAACTTGTATCATGATGATTCGTGCCCGCCATCAAAATAAGGATATTACGACTGCTGCCCAATGCTCCCTGAATACAGTAAAAACAATCAGGCATGAACTAGAGACTTGCAATGGTGACTACGAGGATGTAGCAAGAAGAAAGATCCCTAGCAGACGATCTGATTGCGTTCGTACAGCAGAATTCCTCGCAAATCTGCAGGAACAGGTGTTGAAGAACCCTGGCATTGGAATTCGGGCTTTGTTCGTGGAGTTGCTAACTGTAGTCAAGCCCTGGATAAAAAGGGTAGCCAATGGTAGGCCGTATGTATGGCAGCAGGATTCGGCCCCTTGCCACACCTCTGGGAAAAGTCAAAAATGGTTGTCTGAAAATTTCTACGACTTCACCAGTCCAAATGTTTGGCCTCCAAACTCCCCAGACCTTAACCCCATGGATTATTTTGTATGGGGCGCAGTTGAAAAAGACACCAATCGCACTTCCAGTAATACAAAAGCCCAGTTAATGGATAAAATTAAAACAGTTTTTGCGGCCCTTCCCAGGGAGACTGTAGCATCAGCTTGTTCGAGGTTCCGAAGCAGAACTGAAGCTGTGATCGATGCTAATGGTGGTTATTTTGAGTAAATCTTGTTGATAGTATTGTAATTAACTCTGCCTGTAATGTTTTTTTGTCAATTCATTAAATTTAATAGATACAAAGAAGATTTTCTTTTTCCTTACGAAACTGTCAAATTTATCCCGAACACCCTGTATATCTATCTATCTATATATATATATATATATATATATATATGCAGATTCCGACTCGAACATGCAACGTAACTTTATGCAGATTTTGTTTGAGTACCTTGATCTTTCAAAACCTAACTTTCGTTAGACGTCCTCCGTGACCAGGGTATGACTTCGCCAATGCCGTTGGAGGACATACTCGCTGATAAAGTACAGTTATCGAAGTTTTCAGCCCCCGCCTCCACTTCTCAAACTATACTTTATACCTTTTGTAACTTACCGCTTTGAATCTATGAAATTCCCATTGGTCTGTTTTCGTCCTTGCCCACTGTTTGAGTCAGAGGGGTTTTCAGATTTTGCAGACCTGGGAATCCTGGTGAAACGTATGGTCTTGAAGGTAGAAGGCAGATAGGAAAGCTATGAAAAACTGGTCTTGAAGAGGGTGGGAGAGGTAGGTTTCAATTAAGACAGTTCGGTCGGGGATCTAACTAGCAAAGGTGCCAGTCCCTTATCTAGTCTAGTTTCTGCAAACTTTATGCAGATTTTGTTTGAGTACCCTTTTGGTTTGTTCTAACTATTGTTAAACATCCTTCATAACCAGGGCGAAACTTTGCCAGAGTCATGGAAGACATACTCATTAATAAAATGCAATTATTGAAGTTTCAGGCAACGCTTCCACTTCTTTAATTACACTTTATATCTTTTGTTGCTTACCATTTTGTTTCCTTGATTCTCCTACTGGTGTGTGCCGTCCTAGCCCGCTCTGGCTACACTTAAGCAGAGGGGTTTGTAGACTTTGCAGACCTGGGAGCACTATTGAAACTATTGTCTGGAAGTGAGAAGAATGATAGGATAGTAGAAGAAAATTGGACTTGAAGTGGGTGGGTGGGGTGGGTTCCTATATTAAAATATATTATTATAGAGGTGGAGGTACTTTCTAGCGAAAGGTGCCAGACCCCTTACTAGATTCTGTCCTCTATGCATCCTCAAAGTCAATGTTAGGTTTAGCTTTGAGACGGCAAAGGTAGACAGGGGATTAGTTGGTTAGTAGTTACTTGTTAGTTTTCACTTACTGAGATTATTTAGTCTTTAAAATGGATGTCCAAAAAATTAATGTTAGTTGTCTATTAATCTAATCCTATTCCTGTTCCTCAGTTACTTCTGGGTAAGTTTAGTAGGGTTTTATTAGTTAATCCATAACTAATAAAACAAAGTTATTTTATTAGTTATGGATTAATCATTAGTAGATATCCTGTTCCTCAGTTACTTCTGGGTAAGGTTAGTAGGTTACAAGCAATTTTTTTTTTTTAAAACGTTTAGTGGGGTTAGAAAGGTGTTAGAACCATAAAGTTCGTACCTTTAGAGCACTTGGCGGTTTTGTAGTTCTATCCCAGCGGCTACCCGGAGTTGGTCGTTCCTGCTGCGATGTAGGGTCCTAAAATCTTCCATACTCTAAAGTCCCTGCAAGAAAAGCTTGTCAAGTTCCATTGGTTCCAATGTGTACTGTGTAGTGTATTTTCTGTTTTTGTGTATTAAAAATGACATCTAAGTTTTCCATCGTGTGTTCGCTAAAATGGGAGGTGTGCACCATATTTTGGTGAAATTGTACTCTCCCATTAGCGTGAGGTTAGTGTGCATATAATTTCTTATTGAACATCTGGCTATAGCTAATATGTCCAATAATCCTAAGTTGTGTATTGAATACGCTGTGGCGTTTCGAACTTTCCAAATATGGAAACGGAGTTCTTTGATTGTGTATAGAAGTAGTCGGTTTTTGATTGGTTTTGTGTCTATGTCGAAGTAGACTATCATTTGTTTTGTAGGAACTTTATGCAGATATATATTATATGAGTTCAAAAAATTTCATCATTGGCCTGTAGAGTAAGATAGGCTGAGAGTCAGCAGATAGTAGGAGAGGAAATAAAGATAGAGTGCATAGTGGTAGAGTAGGTAAAAGAGGCCTCAGTTGACCTGTTTTAGCTGTTTGTCCCGCAGGGGCGATTCTAAAACGGTCTTTGATTTTTCACTTTAGAAGAAAAGGAAAAATCCTAAAAAGGAAACATGTAATAAAAACACTAACATGAAGTACAGAGAAAGCAAAGAAATGGAGAGATGGGTGAAGGATCTGGCCCGAGTGATGTAGCTCACAAGGAACTGCACCGCCTCGCTGTAAGCCTTCGCCGCTCGGGTTCTTAGCTCCACCCCCTTCTCTGTGAACTGAAAGGAAAAGCAAGAGTAGATTCTCCTTACTTCCGTTTGTTGTGGGCTATTAAGATCTGATCGGCCACCTTGCTTCCCCGGTTCAGGTCTAGCATACGGAGAGCTGTGATGAAGGCCATTTCCACCTCTTCTTCTATATCCAGAGTTCCCCGTATCTCCTCCGGATTGATTTCTCTTATATCCTCTATGAAGAGGTCGCCCCATTTGGCGCTAACGACCTTGGGACCTTGTTTACTTGTGAGGAGGAGTACTGGTTCCCCCATTCTCTCCATTGCTTGTTTAAATTTGGCTGGGATCTCAGGGATGTTTTTTATTAGGAACGTTAGAGTTTGCCCTGCTTTTGCTTGGGGGAATTCTTGGTGGGTGGGCCCCGAAGCTTTAGCTGCTTTAGTTTTAGTCAACTCCTCTTCCTGTGGGCTTAATGGCCGTTTAGAAGTGTTGGAGTTTGCGTCCATCTCGTCTACTTCATTTTCTTCTACGTTCTCTGGATTGGCTATATCTGGGTTAGTATTGGTAGCTTCGCTTTCTTCTGCTGGAGTTACCATTATGGTTTCAGTATTGGCATTTTCCTTCAGGGTCGGAAAATCTTCCTGGTTTTTATTTTTTTCGTTTTCTGATGATGATTGCGTGGCTGGCGTGATAGTACCTCCCATCTTTTCTGCATTGGTTCTCGACGGGCAGGTGTTAACTTTGTGGTCCTTGGATCCGCATTTTAGGCAAGCCATTTGACATTTATCCAATGTATGACTTGTT